>NC_086322.1:219975919-220279556 GCF_036172605.1 Pelobates fuscus
ATGTAATATGTCATTAAGGTCTTAATTTAATAAGCTTCCCAAAGTATTCAATACTGTTAGAAAAGCTTGTCAAAGGATGTGCCTACAGAAGTCACCATTAAAGTCTATGGGAATTTTTCTAGATCCATCATTTGGAAAGTTTTTCTAACAGTATTGAATCATTTGGAAACTTATTAAATTGAGGTTTGCTATATGCTACTTTGTGTATATGCATATAACTGACTGTAGGTCTGGACATACACACAGTATGTAGTTTAGATAGACTGATAAAACTATATCAAGTCCGTGCATAAAGTAGTTTTGGCCTTCTGCAGCTGTTAATGGTTACACATGCTGGTCAAATTGTCCGAGCCATGAATCTTTAAAGCTAAGCATAATGACCAAAAATGGTAAATCCTTAACTCAAAGATTTATTTTAGAATCTATAACTTTTTACCTTCATGCTGTTTATAGTAAGAAATATACCATTAGTGATGTCCCGAACGGTTCGCTGGCGAATAGTTCCTGGCGAACATCGCATGTTCGCGTTCGCCATGGACGGCGAACATATGCGATGTTCGGTCCGCCCACTATTCGTCATCATTGAGTAAACTTTGACCCTGTACCTCACAGTCAGCAGACACATTCCAGCCAATCAGCAGCAGACCCTCTCTCCCAGACACTCCCACCTCCTAGACAGCATACAATTTAGATTAATTCTGAAGCTACATTCTTTTTTATTTGTGTGTTTATTATACATTATCCCCCCATAGCCAGTAACCTGTGTTTATTATACATTATCCTCCCATAGCCAGTAACCTGTGTTTATTATACATTATCCTCCCATAGCCAGTAACCTGTGTTTATTATACATTATCCCCCCAGAGCCAGTAACCTGTGTTTATTATACATTATCCTCCCATAGCCAGTAACCTGTGTTTATTATACATTATCCTCCCCATAGCCAGTAACCTGTGTTTATTATACATTATCCTCCCCATAGCCAGTAACCTGTGTTTATTATACATTATCCTCCCCATAGCCAGTAACCTGTGTTTATTATACATTATCCTCCCATAGCCAGTAACCTGTGTTTATTATACATTATCCTCCCATAACCAGTAACCTGTGTTTATTATACATTATACCCCCATAACCAGTAACCTGTGTTTATTATACATTATACCCCCATAGCCAGTAACCTGTGTTTATTATACATTATCCCTCCATAGCCAGTAACCTGTGTTTATTATACATTATCCCTCTATAGCCAGTAACCTGTGTTTATTATACATTATCCCCCCATAGCCAGTAACCTGTGTTTATTATACATTATCCATCCATAGCCAGTAACCTGTGTTTATTATACATTATCCCTCTATAGCCAGTAACCTGTGTTTATTATACATTATCCCCCCATAGCCAGTAACCTGTGCTTATTATACATTATAATAACCTGTGCTTATTATACATTATCTCCCCCATAGCCAGTAACCTCTGTTTATTATACATTATCCCCCACAACCAGTAACCTATGTTTATTATACATTATCCCCCCATAGCCTAGTAACCTGTGTTTATTATACATTATCCCCCATAGTCATTTATCGTTGGACCTAGGCAGCATGATGTCTTAGGCCGGCCCAGAGAGTGAGTGAGTGAATAATATAATATATATGTTCAGACACATATTAGTAATATATGTAAATCGGGTTCATGCAAAGAGGGTGAAAAGGTATTAAAGAAAAACACACTTATTGCATCGAATTTACAAAGCCAAACTTTTAAAAGCTTTCCTCATTTCTTTCTCGGGATGAGGAATATATCGGTTGTAGACTGAGGATTTCCATCTGTGGGTTTTAACATTTTCCTGCCTATTGACGTCTATGGCGGTTCGCCCGTTCGCGAACATTTGCGGAAATTCGCGTTCGCCGTTCGCGACATCACTATATACCATTTTAAAATTACTTTTTAATTTGTACTTACAATTCGTTTCCATCAGTTGGGAAGATATCAAGATAGGACTAGGAGTAATGCATGAGCTTTTCTCCCATACGTCCTGCTTATTTTTCTGATATTCCCCACTGTGTCATTTATGTGTTTCCCTCCCGTGCTCTTCCATCAAGTTTGCCCTGGCCTGCTTTAGAATAAGGGAGCGATTAGGACAGAACTTGGCAAATTTCCCTTAACACTTTGACAATGTTGGAACGTGCCTGTACATTGGGGTGTACGGACTCAACGTATAGTGTTGGTGTGAGCAGGGTTAAATCCCTCCACACAGCAGGAAACCCAACAATGAGGCTCCCCTCTGTCAACAGGGACCATTTTTAGTGGCCTCTAACTAACCAATGAGCTATAAGTGGGACTGGAACTCAAACTGGAAGCATTTAACTTTGTTCAGATTGTGATCAGTGCTGGGCTTTACCAACTGCCCAGCACTGATCACTGTGTAATCGGTTGGGAAGCAGGCTCCATTGATAAATATATTGTAATTAATTATAAAAACGGACAGCAGATGGTGGTCACAGACCACTCTTTACTGTATTAACTATGAAACCCATCTTTCGATATTAGCAGAGGGTTTCCTTAGGGTTAGGTTATTGGTGAGTTTGGGGTTAGGGTAGGGTAAGGGTTAGGGTTAATGTAGGAATAGTGTTGGATTAAGGTAAGTGTTAATATTGGGTTTGTTTTAGGGTTAGGTATAGTGTAGATTTATTGGCAAAGTTAGAGTAGGTATTTGTTAAGGAGCTCTGGACCAGAGTAGGGTCTCTCATTCTTTTTTTACCTCCCTTCCTTGGTTCAGTTGCTTCAGCATCAGAGTACAGTGAATAAAGTGCACTTCCTCATACACGAGACTTGGTGATGGTAAATCAAGAACTGATTTATTGGCACAACACACACATATTTATACAGTGTTGAATATATATTCACCCTCTAAGGGTGATCAACATACGTCTGGGCTGATCATTGTTCATCTCCTGCTGAGTCTTCTCCAGACAGGGGGCCAGGGAATCGAGACCCCAATGTCCCCACCAATAGAAAGCACCCCCACAATCAACGTATACCCTGATGGTGTATCCCACCAGCTCTATCCAGCCAAAAAGCTTTCTGATTGTATGGAGGTTTTTTTTTTTTTTTTTTAATTCTTTATTTTTGAAGTGCATGATAATCAAACAGGAGAACTCGTCATGCCCCAACAGTGTGGACATGTATATAACCAGATATATGTTAACAGTAGGTTAGCACGGAGATAGATCAGCAATTTTTATATAGCATATAATATAATGACATGAACAAAGTCAATGTTCCTATCTATCAGATCAAGGCATAACAGCCTTGTTGGCGGTAACTGTTCTAAACATGTTGGGTAAAGTTTTGCTGTCTGATAGAGAATGGGAGCTTATTTCGGGAGAGGTAGGCTTGTTAGAGTAAACTGCCTCTCTACGTTGAATCCCTATCGAGACATGCGAAAACTGCAAAGACAGTATTACAATAGAAGGTTATGCAGGCTTACAGCTATGCGAGGTAAAGACATAAACTGTTCAGTAAGTTAAGCATTATGTCGCACCGGCGGTGTCAGGATATATCAACAAACAACATACCATATAACTTCTGTAGGGTCTGCGCCGTTTTTAAATTTTAATTTTGCTGAAGTGACAGGCATATGTGGCGTTTTTGTCTCAGCGCTGCTCTCAGTGTCTAAGTCTCTGAATACTTGGGAATTAAGTTAGTTGAAGTCGTGTGGTGATGCGGCTAGTTGAGCTATGTCTTGTGTTGTTGTGTCTAATAGACTTTGGGATTGTTGTGGGAGTGTGCTGTAGTCTACTAGTTTTTAGAATATTATGGCTTCTGCATAAGCACAGGTTTCCCCCTTAGAGGGGTACCTGGAGCGCGCGTCCCCCTAGTGGCCTATGGGGTAGGTTGGCTCCCATAAGGATGTTCCTTATTTATGGAGTCGCGAGGGTGGGAATCACCTGGGTGAGGTGACCTGTCGCGTTATCCCCTGTATGGAGGAGGGAGTAGGTAGGTTTGTGTGTTATGTGTCCCTCGAGTTGTCGCTCCTAGGTGAGCTGGTTGTCTGCTCCACTGCCCTGCTGAGTCTGTCGGACTGTGGGATGTGCTCGGTGGCAGTGGTGTGCTGAGTGAGTGAAAGAGCGTTCTCGCGTGGGGGCGTGTAAAGAAAAAGAGGGTAGCCACCCCGGATAGCCACCCATCTTAGTAAGATGGAGAAACACTGACATTTGGTGCCTGGTCTTAAAAGATGTGGGTGTCTCTCCTCTCAACTTACGGTTAGTATGGGTGATGTGTGTGTCTGGCTCAGCTACAAAGTGTTATGTTATAATAAAATAAAATAAAATCGGAGAAATAAGTAAACAAAAAGACAAGGCAATATGAAAGTCAATTTGCACTAGAGAAGTGTGGAGAGCTCCACGGATGTCCAGAGCGTTCTCTTTTTCTCTGGTAAGAATATCCGTTGTTCAGGTCGTAGCCAAGACGTATGACTCTGGTGTGGACGTTTGCGGGACGAACTCTGGGGTTCCTGTCGGATTCCATTGGTGTCTCAGTCTAGGGGTGGCATCTTGAACTTGGCGGTTTTGTGTGGCAACTGGGAGTCCCATTTTATGTAGGATCAGGTCGCATTCGTCTGGCTCCTGAATCGTGTACGTGGTCCCCCCATGGAAGACTGTGATGGCTCTTGCTGGGCGCCATTGGTAACGGATGCTGTGCAGCCGCAGGAGAGTGGTAAGCGGCTTTAGAGAGCGTCTCCACGCTAGTGTACTGCCCGACAAGTCCGTGAAAAAGATTAAGAACATCTCCTCAAACTGGTAAGACTGCTTCGCCCCGGTGGCCGTCATCACCGCTATCTTATCTGTAGTGTTTTGAAACTGGACTACCAGGTCTCTTGGGACTGTATCTGGCGCTTTGGCTGGTCGAGGGACTCTGAAAATGCCGGTGATTATCACTGATTTGGCACTCAGTTGTGTCAGTAGGGCTTCCATAAGACGCCTAATAAAGTTTGTCGCCTCAGCCTCCCCCACCGTTTCCGAGACACCTCTTATCTTTACATTGTTTCTCCTCTTGGCATCCTCGTTGGCAGCGAGGCGGTGTTCAAAGGAGCGGTTCTGCAGCTGTAGTTCCTCCACTGTGTGCTGCAGGGAGGCTATGTGCTGAGCTCCCGTGTGGGAGGTATGTTCCAGTTTGCTGATTCTGCCCGTTAGGCCTTGCAAGTCTCCTCGCAGTGCTTTAACATCGGCTGCTATTCTCTCGTGATGTTCTGCAAGGAGATCCCTCAGGACAGCTGCGGTTACTGGCGCGGAGTCCGGGCTTGTTCGTGGGGCTGCCGGCTTGTGCGGTGCGTGTCGGGTCAGAGCAGGTAGCATATCTAGCCCCGTGTCCACGGAAAGGTCGTCCGAGAAATCCGACCCTCCATCCACAAGGGACGCCATCTTGGGCTCGTGTGCGCCCTGGGCCTGATTGTAAGTCATCTCTTGGTGGAATTGCCTTTTTTTTGTTAGTTTTGCGCCCCATTGGGTCAATAGAGGCCTGGGGGCTTTCTCAGAGTCCGTTAGGGCTAGATTTGCCGATTATTAGGGCTGCAAGGCCCGGAGCTCAGAAATCCTGTGACCGGTTGCTGCTGTGGCTAGGCTCCGCCCCCGTATGGAGGGTTTTCTATCTGCACCTGGGTAAATGTTTGACCGGGATAAGGCAGAATTCCGATCCAGCTGCGTGTTCCAGGAAGCCAGTGTACCTTTCACGGTGCTCCTGGGGCTAACAAGGGGAGTTGATGCAACCAGGTGCTGGTGATCAGGAACACTCTGCTGTGATCCAGCCATTGGAGTAAGCATAGAGTTATTGTTGGTATAGCATTAGGTGGGGTGTGGTAAATGGCTAACGTTAACTATCAAACATTAGTTTAGTTTATATCCTAGACAAGTGGTTCCCAAACCAGTGGCCCACTAACAATCCAGGATTTATGTATTTACCTGTTTTATTCCATTTAGATTCTGACACCTGGACTGTTGGTGGGTCTTGAGGACTGGTTTGGGAAACACTGTTATAGAAATAATATACCTATACAGGAATCTATTTTCATTTTTTTCTTTGGTTGCACCACCCCTTTTTATCCATTTAATCACATTTAATGTTGTGGTACCGGGCCGTAACTAGAAATCACTAGAGGGGCTGCCTCTCATTCCTCCCCCAGCCCCTCTATGCCTCTCATTCCTCCCCCAGCCCCTCTATGCCTCTCATTCCTCCCCCAGCCCCTCTATGCCTCTCATTCCTCCCCCAGCCCCTCTATGCCTCTCATTCCTCCCCCAGCCCCTCTATGCCTCTCATTCCTCCCCCAGCCCCTCTATGCCTCTCATTCCTCCCCCAGCCCCTCTATGCCTCTCATTCCTCCCCCAGCCCCTCTATGCCTCTCATTCCTCCCCCAGCCCCTCTATGCCTCTCATTCCTCCCCCAGCCCCTCTATGCCTCTCATTCCTCCCCCAGCCCCTCTATGCCTCTCATTCCTCCCCCAGCCCCTCTATGCCTCTCATTCCTCCCCCAGCCCCTCTATGCCTCTCATTCCTCCCCCAGCCCCTCTATGCCTCTCATTCCTCCCCCAGCCCCTCTATGCCTCTCATTCCTCCCCCAGACCCTCTATGCCTCTCATTCCTCCCCCAGACCCTCTATGCCTCTCATTCCTCCCCCAGACCCTCTATGCCTCTCATTCCTCCCCCAGACCCTCTATGCCTCTCATTCCTCCCCCAGACCCTCTATGCCTCTCATTCCTCCCCCAGACCCTCTATGCCTCTCATGCCCCCCGCCATAGCCCATCCATGCCTCTCATGCCCCCCCGCCATAGCCCATCCATGCCTCTCATTCCCCCCCGCCATAGCCCATCCATGCCTCTCATTCCCCCCCGCCATAGCCCATCCATGCCTCTCATTCCCCCCGCCATAGCCCATCCATGCCTCTCATTCCCCCCCGCCATAGCCCATCCATGTCTCTCATTCCCCCCCGCCATAGCCCATCCATGTCTCTCATTCCCTCCCCGCCATAGCCCATCCATGTCTCTCATTCCCTCCCCGCCATAGCCCCTCCATGTGTCTCATTCCCCCCGCCATAGCCACTCCATGTGTCTCATTCCCCCCGCCATAGCCCCTACATGTGTCTCATTTCACCCCCTGTCCTCTCCATGCCTTTCATTCCCAAGAGAGCTACACACTGGGCAGGAGGGGAGCAGCACTCCTCTCCTGCCAGCAATGCGGACCCTGTGCTGGTGCGGCTGTGCACCACCCCAGATTTAATGCAGGCAATGGTCGCGGCTGTGGCCGGACCCCCTAGAGTGATGGGCGGGGGGGTGGGGGGGACGCCTTAAATAGAAACACTTAAATTACAGTGCATCAAACAAATTCTAGGTTAATTGATGAGATACTTATGCAAACACTAAAGTACTCTCATACTTATCTAATTAACCAGACTCATAATCCTATCAGTCATGTCGTATCTCTCCCAATAAGCCTCTCTGTTCCTTTTTTTTTTTTTAAATCTTTTTTTTCGCTCTCTCTCACAACTTGACATTAAACACAAGATTATACATGGGGACACACTTGTGATTTAATAATTCTCCATCCCTCCCTGTTTGCTTTTGATGGCAGGGAAGTAAAACTGACCTTCACCTGCACACCATAGCCACCGGACACCATGCAGTGACTACCAATGGGGGTCTTTGCAGATTATGCAAAGACCTCAGAAGGTGACAGAGCCGCTTTAAAAAGTAAAAGTCTAGTGAAACCTGGAGATGAATTATTAGATGAGAGGGTAACATTCAACATTCACTTGAGTTTAATTTGTGAGGGTAACATTCAGTTGAGTTTAATTTGTCTTGTGTCTTGTATAGTAACTCACATAATTGTATTGGTAAAATAAAATTAATGTAAAGACCTTTTAAAAAATAAAGATTTAAAAAGGGTTGACTACTATATTAATTTTTATCTCCACACCCTCCACAATACATAATTCTTAATAAAAGTTAACGTATCACTGAAAATTATTGTATATTATTCTCAGTTTGCCAGGAAACAGTCTACGTGTAGGGAAATTGTTTTATTTTTACGTAAGTCATAACTGAGCTGTCAAAGCCTGATCTTAATTCTCTTTTCTTTATAAATAACTTTAAATGAGACGTCTTGTGTTACATTTTTGCATTTCGCATATATTTATAAGCAATGTTTTCCATTCAGCTTAAAATTTTTAATTCACTTGAATTCCCCCAAAACCCACTCTGTAGTGAATGACCTCGTCTGTGTGCAATAACAATGTTTTTAACGCAAACCTATAGCACATTATTCAACTTTCCAAATGTAGTTAGGCTACAAATGGAATGTAATAAAGATCTGTGCTTGAAATGAAATAATTAAATAAAGCAAAAAATGTTTTTTTTTTTTTGTTTTTTTTAATGTATAATAAAGATTTAGATAAGTGTCATCAACATCCAGTTCAGTCCGGGCAAAGCCAGGCCTCTCAGTGCAAATGAGAAGAACAGAAACTTTCTTTGTGGTTCTCTTCTTCCACTGACAATGTTTTTAATGGCAGAAAAGATGATTGACATAGAACATTAGATGTAGGCACCCAGTTCCAGAATAGAGATCAATGCAGCAGTGTCAATTTCTACAATTATTTATTTATTTTAAGACCGCACAAACAGATATTTGCTATAAATAGTGGATAATCTAGTGGCCATTCCCATTTTAACTTTCAGATATACTAAGAGTAGATGGTAACGTTCATATGCCATTGATAAATATTGTTCATATTTAACTACATTGGTTCCGGATAGCTCCTAATTTACTTTGATGTATAACCTTTGTTCAACATACTTTACTTTCGCATCTGCCACATGTAAGGAATCACACATATTATCAATTTACATCCAAGTTGTAAACTATAATATTTAAAGTTAAAAAAATGACATAAAATATAGCACATCCTTCCTTTTATTGGGATAATTTCAGAAAAAAATACACTGTTTATTATTTTAAAATGACACCGCTTGGCTTTTACAGTCCTAGCATGTTATACTACTTATACCATACATTTAAAAGAAATATGCTTTCATCTACATTTAAAAATATATATATTTTGTTTTAAACCTATAGTTAAACTTGTAGATAATGGACAACTGTAACCTTAAAATTACTTTTTAATATAATAATAATTTTGTATATTTTTTTTTAAGGAAGTGGTTTAATTAGTTTAAATTAACTAAAAAGAAAAAAGAAAAACTCAATTTACATGCACATTGGGTTAGACAGTATTTGAAAACACAGTTTCTGTGCTATCACTCTCTGCACAGAAGGAATGAAGACTGGAGACTGTCTGTTCTTAAAACTGTCTGACCCAAGGATGCAGTCATATACTAACGTTAGGGTTTTTTTTCGTTTTTTTTCTCAATTTTATTTATTTATATATTATTATTTAAAAAAAAAATCATGTACGCAATTACAAATATATTTTTTCTTTCAAAACTTGACAAAAGGGTTATTACACCGAAAAATTGAGTTTACAATTGCTCTTTAAGAAGTATCCACTATCTATAAACCAATAATTCAGGGTTATTCACTAAAGTTCGAATGCCCCTAGTCTGTAATTAATTGTCCGGGGCATTCTGACTGAAAAAACTGGGCATTGTTCACACCAGTTAACAACATTTAGAATTGACATTACTGGCGCTGAATAAGAAAGAATTTTGTCTGGATTTCAATCTATACGGAGACAACCAACTTTTATGTGATTGTATAACTTTGTGTTGGGGTTCATTTAGATTTTACAGTAATTTGATTTTGTTACAACAGGCAATTTTGTAAGAACTATGCTAAACACATCTAAGTTTACTGGAAAACACTTAATTTTAATAGGAACATTTTAATTTTAATTAAAAATTGTCTTTATTAATTGCCAAGCTTGCCCATTCACTTGCAGAGTGTTTTACAAAAAAAAAGTTATCTCTTCTGTACTCTGTTTGAGATGGTTAATGACAAAATAAAAATAAAAATTGTCAAATTGAAGAAAAAAAAAGTTCTATATATTTACATATATTTAAAGATTGGTTATATTATATTCCTGTCTGAATTAGATATTTATATTTTAGGTTTCTTGTTCCAGTCTGCATTGTCATCTGTAATGACATAATGGCCTATATGTTTGGGTTCTTCTTTGGCAGGACACCATTAATTAAGGTAAGCCCAAATAAATGTATGCATGCCTTGACTCTGTTACATGGCAGGGAGTGAAATGCTAGCATCTTAACTGACGAATGAAGTCTTAACAAAGCTTGCTGAAAGCACATTCCTGCCAGCCTTTGTTACGGTGAATTGGTGACAAAAAATAACTTTGCAAAAAAGCTTATATTGATTATTGATGTTATTCATACAATTAAAATGATATGGATTTATATAAAGTGAGGCAAATTATACTCTGCTTAAAAATATTACTCTAGACTTGATTAGTTTAGAAAATCCCTAGGGATATTTAGTTAACAGGAGCTTTTTAGTATCACTCCAATGGCCGTTAAAGTGTAATCTCACCTGCTACTTCAAGGCAAACCTGTGTCGAGTCCTACACTAGCAATTCACCTTGCTGCTTTCAGCTAAAAGGTAAAATCTCTAATGAGACAGGTATTTTTTTGTAAACATATACATCTAAACATAGGGTGGCAGTACTGTAACATGGCTGTGTGACACAGAAGCAAATATAAACACACACAATTAAGCCCTGTGTTCCATCTCCTAGTGAATCCTATTGTTGTGGACTGCTCTATTCTAGCATGTTTTGTTCAATACAACTTACGTTCGACATGTTATGTATAACCTACTTCGTCTGTTTGCTTTTCGATGTTTCTGTATACAGAAAATCACTATGAAGACTAATGTTGGACATTTGTATCCATTCTGAAGCAAAAGGGAAATACTTAAATTCCTTAAATGGCATGCTGATGTGTCTGTGACAAGACTAATACTAATGTAAACACATGCCTTAAAAATTTATAGACTGACTTCCTGGCTGGGGTTAAGTGAACACTTTACCCTCAGTTCTTCACCGATACTCCTGCACTCAGAGATCACAGGCTTAGAATTACAGACATATTCTGTGATCAGATTGCTAAGGTATCATTGAGAGTTGGGTTAAACATAACATATCTGTAACTTATCTAAGTTAGTCATCATTGCTTAGAGGTTGCAGATGAACAACTCAAATGTCACTAATGTCTGACGAATGAAACCGATACTAATGGCAGTACTGTGATATTGTCAAGCTCTTGAGTGCTACTGTAAATGCGTGGAAACCTTTTATTTAAATCATATCTAGCGTTGTACACTGATTCATGTTTAAGTCATTTTGCCAGGGGAGTTACTACTTAATGGAGTTGCACTGCATTATGTAAGTAAATGATTATCTGTTTATAATTTTACAAGTTAATTATACGTTAATCAGTTTACTTCTCAGTGAAGTGGCCTGGGTGCAGTGTCCCTGTCCCCCCTTTGCAATGTAAACATTGCAGTTTTAAAGAAAATCTTTTTAGAGGCTGTCTCCCAGAAAACCACTAGAGGCACTCCCTGAAGTTTCACAGAGTTTGAGTCCGTGAAATGACGCTGGATGTTCTCACAATTTGCATGAGGACATCCAGCATCAAGTAACACCCATAGGAAAGCATTAATGCAATGCTTTCCTATGGAGAAGGCCTAATGCGCACGTGGCGCTTGTCGTACACAAGCATTAGGTTCCCCACCCTCCCAATTGGCTAACATCTGCTGTCATCGGCGGAGGAGACCCAGTGTCGAGGAATGTAAGGGAAAGAGAGGTGTGTTTTTTTTTTTTTTTCGTTTTTTTTTTTCTTCTCAAAAGCCTTTCATGGACTGGAGGGTTGGGGACACTGGAGTCGAGGGACACTTTTTGTGTCTTTTACATAGACATGTAAGAGAATAATGTAGTTATATCCAAAACCTGTACCTTAATTTAAGTGGTCCCGTCATCCAACACAAAATGGAAAAACTGTCTAATATGTGTTGGTTAGCCCAAAACCACTCATTAGAAATGACATGCCAAGCGTCTGACATATTAAGTGATTTATTCGACTCCATGTCATGCACGGTTTAAGTAACTTGGAGCTATTGCAAGCTCTTTTTTTCCCATTGAACTTCCAGAGAGCCACCAAGTTGCCTTGATTCATTTTTTTGAATGCTCGAGAGGCAAATGTTACAGGCTATTCTTTGGGCCAAAGTCCGCTATATTTTTTTGATACAGTGCTTTGTAGTTTTAGTATTTATTTTGCAGTAAATGTAATTATCGGCTTGATGGTGTTTCCTTATATTTTATTATTGGGCAGACTAGATGGGCCGAATGGTTCTTATCTGCCGTCACATTCTATGTTTCTATGTTTCTATTTTCCTTATAACTTTTTTTTTTTCTGCAATCAGCTGTCTCCAAAAAAGACCTGGGAAGGATTCATCGGAGGTTTCTTAATGACAGTTGTATTCGCATTTGCAGTAAGTATCAGATATTTTATAACTGCATTAAGCCAAATGTTTATTATATTTACTTACAATAGTAACAAGTGTTTACCATATAGTGTTATACAGAAGAGCTTTTCAAAGCTTACATTCTAGAAGGGATTGGGACACAGGTAAAACTAGGTATACATAAAATAGCAAAGAAATCACTGGTAAAGTACGTGAGGTTTTTAAAAATCTATAGGGAATAAGTTCTAGTTGTATATGTTTACTCTCATTAAAGGGACACTATAGTCCCCAAAGCAACTGTAGCTTAACCCCTTAAGGACAGATGACGGATATATTCCGTCATGATTCGCTTTAATTCCAGAAGTTGTGTCCTGAAGGGGTTAATGAAGCAGTTTTGATGTTTAGATCATGCTTCTGCAGTCTCACTGTTCAGTTCTCTACCATTTAGGAGTTAAATCACTTTGTTTATGCAAGGTCGCACCTCCTTGCATGGGACTTACACAGCCTTCCTAAACACTTCCTGTAAAGAATGCTTTAATGTTTACACTTCCTTTATTGCAAATTCTGTTTAATCTAGAATCTCGTATCTCCTGCTCTTTTAATAGCTTGTTAGGCCCTATAGGGGCATCCTGTATGTAATTAAAGTTTAATTAAAGTTTAATAGGAAGAGAGACAAACTTTTACAGTAAACTATGTCTGATTGAAAATGAAACCATTTTTTTTTTTCCATGCAGGCTGTATAAGTCACAGCCACGGGCGGCATGGCTAGGGCCTGAATAAACATAATGACTTCATTCCTAAATGGCAAAGAATTGAGCAGTGAGACTTCAGATTAATGATCTATACACAAAATCTGCTAAATTGGTTTTGGTGACTATCGTGTCCCTTTAAGTCTCAATCCTGATGAGTTTTCCAATCAGATGTTTCTCATAGAGAGGCATTGAGGGCAAACCGTTCATGCTTGGTAATCGTGGTGATCTATGATACTTTGCATGTTGGCGCCAGATATTTCTTCACCCTTTGCAGAATATTTTGGGAGATGAAAAGTCTTGGCTATTGTACAGTACACCTTATCCTAAGTTCCAGTTTCTGAATTCTCAGCGTAGAAGGACAAACACAATTTTATTGACACAATGAAGATGAAGAAATATTTTACAGTTGGTGGCATGCATAGAAGTTGACCTGAACCTGGGAATAGAATTATTTTTATTTTTCCATCTATTGGATGGAGATTATTATTATTTTTGGTATTTATATAGTGCCAACTAATTTTGCACTGCTTTACAATATTATGAAGGGGGGGGGGGGGGGGATTTACCATAAATGAGACAATTACTCAGTGACACAAGAACAATAGGTAGATGAGGGCCCTGCTCAAACAAGCTTACAGTCAGGCACTAGAGAGATTTCCTAGTTCAGGTCCAGCAATCTTTGCAGGGCCTACATTTAGCATCTCCACGCTCTGCATGGAGACAGCAAACACTTCCCAAGGAGATGCTGATTGATGCAATGCAGTTACTGCCATGCCTGGGTACTAGCCCCTGTCCTTCCCAATGAGGAAGCATTATTGATGATCTCAGCCTGGGGAGGAGAATGGTCGTGTCAGCCAGACAGGCACTCCAAGGGAATACATTTTAGTAAATCTCTGGATTAAGGGCACCCTCCAGAAGTAATAAAATGTAAATAGCCTGACATTACTGTCCAATGTTAGGTTGTTCCTTCAAATGTAGTGTTACTGTACATTCAATCTTGCAGCAGTGTATGTGTGTGGGGGGGAGGGGGGGGAGAAAGGTACTGACAAGTGCCCCTCCTGAAACGTAACTGTTCTCTTCAATTGTTTTGCAGTTTTCCTACATCTTTGTCCAGTTTCAGTATTTTGTGTGTCCTTTGGAGTATCACAATGAAACAAACAGCTTCTCTGCAGAGTGTAAACCTTCTGAAATTTTCAGGCTCCAAAAATATGCTGTCCCACATTTCCTGCAAGTCCTAATAGGATGGGTGAGCATATATATATATTTTAGTATTTTATGTGAATGCATTTTTTGTATGGACATTAAAATAAAAAAAATAGAAACCGTTTCCTCCCCCCCATCTCATTTGTAAAACATGTTATAGTATTTGTAATATTGAACCTCTTAAATTATGGTGGAAATATATTTAGAAAAAGTGAATGCTTTCTCTTTAACCCCTTAAGGACCAAACTTCTGGAATAAAATGGAATCATGACGTGTCACACATGTCATGTGTCCTTAAGGGGTTAAAGGAACTATAGTGTTAGAAATGCAGCTCTGTATTCCTAACACTACAGTGTACCACATGACACTCAAAAGGTTAAATTACCCTTTAAGCAACTATCTGATTCCAGCGCTGACGTCCCTCTACACTGGCTCAATCTCCACATCCTCTGACGTCCGTGCACGTGAGACCTAATGCACATGTGCAGGGTGCCTTGCACACACATTATGCCTTGTCCATATGAAAGCATTGAATCAATGATTTCCTATGGGGGATTTTAGGACGTCCAGCATTATTTCACAGATTTAACATAAACATGTTCTTCACTTTTTCAGGAAGCTGTTAGCATGTACCCATTTCAGATTCACAGTATTGCACTGTCAACGTTCGGATCACTGATTGGACCTTTTGGAGGCTTCTTTGCCAGCGGTTTCAAGAGAGCCTTTAAAATTAAGGTATATATTTTTACACTGGTTTTTGTTCATGGTTGTGGTCCCTTATTCAAGACACATTGCACCAATTATTTAGTATACAGTAATTAATAGGCACGTTAAACGTTATCTAGCCTGAAAATTTTCTTTACAAATAGCTTTTTCCAATTTAACCCACAAATCAAAAATATGTAGTATGTATACATGTCCCTACAGTCCTTTTTTTCCTTTTGAAATTACTATAATCTTCTCATTGAGGAACAAGGTAATGTACCTACTGATGTTCCGTTACACATGTTTTCAAACGTCATATTTACATGATTTGACATATACAGCAATGGTAAATCTCAGTCTTGTCTTCCAACTACCTGTCTACCAAGAACAAACTCCCTTCTGATGTCCCCTTATAATAAAAAAAAATTTTCTCTGATGAAAACTGGATAAGCCAATGTGTTGTATATGGAACATTTCTACTGAAACATTTATTGTCTCAAAGGCTACTTTCCATTTAATAATTGATGTTGGGAAACCCATTTTCACATTGTTTTGTTTATCAATCTACACCGGCTTAAACACACTAACTGTTTTGCAGGACTTTGCCAACACCATACCTGGTCATGGAGGTATTATGGATCGTTTTGATTGTCAGTATTTAATGGCCACTTTTGTTCATGTGTACATCACAAGCTTCATAAGGTAGGAACATTCCACAAAGCATTCGTTTAGTGTGGCTTTTCTATAGGTCTTATATATTTTATGTCACCATCAATATGACTTCTAATTCACCTTGTATTCTTGCTTTATCTTCAGGGGTCCTAATCCTAGCAAAGTCCTTCAGCAGCTACTCATTCTGCAACCTGAACAACAACTTAACATCTATAAGACCTTGAAGGCCCATTTGGTCGAGAAAGGGGTTCTTGAAGGAGCACTTCCTGATCTATAACTAAATGGCATATTTAATTTCTTGACTGTATAAATAACAGAAATAGCCATTCAATTGGACCCAAACCAAAGGCTTAAATCCTTTATTTATAGATCTACTTTTTCCAGGATGGATTGAGGATCAACTACATGAAGGAACGAGACTTGACTTTGTATCTTCCTGTACACATGTATTTTTGGAAACGTAAGGGAAATGCTCAATTAAGTAGTGAATCTACTGATCTTTTTATTTTATTTTATCTTTATTTAAAAAAAAAAAAATTGAACTTCATCGAAATGGAGATCTATAAAACAAATAAGGTTATGCTATTTAATTAGACCAATCATGGGTTTTTGTGACCAGAATGAACATTGTTTCAATTTGGATTAATCTTAAATACAGATTGACCTTTGCCAAAGCTTACATCACCTTTCACAGACAGCACAGACATAAGTGCCGTATATTAGTGTATTTTAGCCCGTATATACAGAAACCTATACTTAAAAATGCAAAATAACCTACAAACTCCAGCAAGAATTTCAGAAATGCCTTTAAGACAGGAAGCAGATTAACCAGGCTTATTTTCATAAAGCATAAAGTTTACGGTTTACCAGTCACTCCCACCACTTTGATTGGTAGGGTTTTTAAAGTTAATTACTGATATAGGGAGAAATGGGAGGACGTTTCCATTAATAACCTGCAGTAAAGAGTAAGCAAATGTGGATATCTACAGCACAGTCTGTAATTTATTTTATATTTTTTTTGCTTGATAGGCAGCTGTTGTACATAGCATACATCAAATAATTATAGTTTTATTTATGATAGAGGAAATGGAGCACAATATAAATCATGTCTGTGTGTATATATATATATAGCCTGCTTTTTATATTCTGCTTTAAAAGCAGAAATCTGAGCAGTAGTTATATTAGCCTAGCCTGTTCCAGGGCTTAGCGTTTGACTCTCCCCAAATTACTGTACATCTGCTTTCACACTTGTTAAGGGGTATACCTACAAATGTTCCCTGCTGTAAACTTATAGAATGGTTTTATCGAACGTAGGCGTTCTCCATGCTTTTGCACTATTTTGCATAAAGAATTATGAAAATTTAGTTCCGACTGCTGGATCACAATAACTGACAAGGGTATGTTATTCAATGTAATGAATTCTCTGTTATACCACTATCCTACCTAAAACAATTGTATTAACTTTCCTAAGTTTTGATTCTGGCACTGCTGGGTTTACAGGTTTGGAAGATTCTGCATGCTATGTGCTAAAAGGCCAGTGCAGAATGTCTACCAGTTAAGTAGAAGTGTGTTTATAACTATTCCAACCAAAAGTGCATGGTGCTTGAAACAATAAACTGATCAAAAGCACTGTAGTGTTTCAGCTAATACAATGCCAATATTAACCAATACCGTGTTGCGCTTAGAAAACCATTGAAATTGAAGAAAATCTAAAGTGCGATATTTATATAATACTTATAAAGTGTCACGATAATAGCAAAAAAGTGCCAATCATTGCTAGACTTGTACAGGTCTAATTAAAATGTTCCTACAAAGAAAAATAAATAAATATATAGTGCATATTGTTTACAAAAAGGTAATTCTTATTAATCCCCCTATGTGGAACACTCACATGCACCAGAGCTGCTTCAGGTCAGATGATTCCCACATGATTGGGCGAAAAGCTTTGAAGCCGATAACGGTGGTGGGTGAATGTGTCCACCACATAATCAGAATTCCCAGGATCACCTGAACTGTAGAAGATGGCATTGCTTACTGTATTTCAAGCACGATTTGTGAGTTTCCCTATACAGTAAGCTCACACACATTTTATGTAAGCGCTTTTTATCTTGTTTGTCTTGAAATAAAACTAACAGCCCCCTCTGTTCTCTTTTCTGCTTTATTGTTGCAGCATATATGTGGGAAGGTGTAGGGGCTGGATGGGGTATTAACCTTTATCATTACGAGTGCTTTAAACTCAGAGCCAGGCATAAGAGGGTCTGGTGCATGTGATTGTGCCAAAAGAGAATCAGATTATATATATATATATATTATATATATATATATATATAAAATCCGAGTGCCCCGCACTCAATTTAACAGGTCTTGTTAGATGCCTCGGTGCAATAGCTCCAGCCACTCCATATATTCCCGAAAGAGTGCACTCAAAGGACTTGAATAAATTTTCAAATAAATACTTTAATGAAGTATTAAATTACAAGAAAAATACGGATCGACGTTTCAGTCCCAACGGACTTTTATCAAGACCTGACCTGAGTCTTGATAAAAGTCCGTTGGGACTGAAACGTCGATCCGTATTTTTCTTGTAATTTAATACTTCATTAAAGTATTTATTTGAAAATTTATTCAAGTCCTTTGAGTGCACTCTTTCGGGAATATATATATATATATATATATATATATATATATATATATATATATATATATATATATATATATATATATATATATATACGATAGGCACTATGTTTGTAGAGCGTAAGCACAGTTGTATTAGATCCGTTTTAAGTATAAAACAAATATTGGCACTTTTTTTTTTTTGCACTAAGAATGACACTTTATAAGTATTACCCTTTGGAAAACCCTTTAAATTGAAAAATTTAGAAACATTCTAAACGAAACACTATTGGTTAATATAAGTAGAATTGCATGCTTCGGTATTTAATATAATCAAAGTTAATTTGTATAGGGTTTGTATAAAGGGAAGAGACCTAATATATTTCAAACCCTTAGTACTTTTGTTCTTTCAAACTATTTGTACCCCTTAGCACAACCTATAAATTGTATGTATTTTTTTTTTTTTTTTTGGTACCAGCTAAACAACAATAAGCTCTACAGATTTTGTGACAAGGCCTAACCAACAGTTGGATGAGTGATGGATGTTGCAGTTCAGCAAACAGTTGGAGTGCTATTAGATACTCTCTTGAACGGCGACAAACACATTTTTTCTCCTCTAGAATCAGTGAAGCAAATCAGATTGGCTTTTTTATTTGACATCGCTGATTCACTCAGCAAAGCAGATCGCAGTAGTCTGAGTATACATCCGGTGCACATTTATGGTGTTTGTGTTGGGACAGAAGCTAAACATGACTCTATCCATACAACTAGAAGACTGTTAGACAGACTAGAGTCATTAAAA
The DNA here is from genome assembly GCF_036172605.1 of Pelobates fuscus. Taxonomy (NCBI): domain Eukaryota; kingdom Metazoa; phylum Chordata; class Amphibia; order Anura; family Pelobatidae; genus Pelobates; species Pelobates fuscus. The sequence continues at coordinate 219,995,155 of NC_086322.1, forward strand.
CCGCCAGATAAGCGTATAGTAATATGGTGTTTCAGAGAGAAATACCCTAAAGAACAATGACATTCATGGACATGAATCAAATCTTTTTTTGATTCTTGTATATTTTGCTTTGAATGCACTCTTACCTGTTTGAGTACAGAGCTGCCTGTTTTACATGTTCTCAAGCAAGATCATCCTTTTTATTAGGAACTGTCCATTGTCTGGAAGTTAAACAATTTGGACAGAATGTCACCTAGAAGTTGTGGTAGCCTTTTGTGAATTGATGTACATTTAAAAAAAAAAAAAATCATCAAAGATTTAGCAAATTATATTATAATCCAGTTTAGGCTAGGCACAGCCAAGGCAAACATTGCAAATGAGGAGGAGAAAAAAAATTCCCTTTATGTATTCTGTTTACAATACTTAAGAACCCATCAAAACTATTTGATGCAATTAAACAAATTTAACAGAGTTCTTGCTTTGTAACTAGCATTGTTTATAAGACTATGTTTCTAAAACTGTATATTACATAGGCCGAGCAGGTTTAATACTCTGTTTTAAAGTAAATTTGATTGACAAATATGTCTCTAAAAGACTATGATAAAAATTTTAAACAAAGCTTCGTACAGATTTCACCTGCAGTTTGTCACTCGCCAAATGATATTTTTTTTTCTGCATATTTCTTTCCTATGATTAGAAACCCCCAGTAAAACACAATGTGTGTTTTTATACGTGATGTTAGCAATTCCAAATGATCTGACAGAATAGATTTAGACATAAATGAACAATTATTTCAGGTTTTTGTCCATCCATGCTGCTACTTAGCACAGTGCGCTGAATCAGATTAACACATTTGATGTTTATTTTTTTTTATTTGAGATGTTTATATTGAAATAAATCTTACTGAATCTACTAAAGTAGTATGACTGTATGTATTAAGAATTAAAGTTACAATTCCATAGGCCAATGGTGTTACAAGTTATAAAATATTAGGAACCGGATCCTTAACACCAAAAATATCTGCTGAAAAACATGAAAACACACAATTTTTATTACAAAAAAAAAAGATGGTCTATTTAAGTTTTTTTTTTTTTTTTTTTAATCAAGTATATTGTTTTGTGAATGCACAATAAAGCCTTAACGGGTCACTCCTGGCCCCTAAACAGCTTTAGCTTACTGTGTGAAGAGTATGTCCCCTTTTTTTTTGATTTTGCAAAAAGTGCAGATTTTAATAGAAACTGATCCTTTTATAAATCATACTGGTTACACCCCCTTGGCTTGCAAGCAAACATCAATTTACTTCCTGGTTTGGTTAGCTCAGTAGAGCTAAACTTACGAGGCAGTAATTACTCAGAGCAGCTGCCTTGCAAAGATTTCTCACTGAGCTGCATTGGGAGTCTGTGATTGGACAGCCACAGAAAGATTCAGGGATGGACTCAGACCGTAAGCTGTCAGGGACCCTCTACTTTCTTATGGCAGCCCCGTACACATTTATATTGTGGTTACGCTCACATTTCCCAGAGCCTTATTAACCATGGCTCATTTTAAAACTGAATGGATCCCACAACTCCATATCCACATTATGGTAAGGTAATTTTCTTGAGCATAATCTATGGAGGGAGACAAAGCCAGGAACGCCCAATGGCACAGCATCACATCAAATTTTATTAACATACAACTAAAAACTACTTACCGTATATACTCGAGTATAAGTCGAGTTATTCAGCACATTTTTTGTGCTGAAAACCCCCAACTCTGCTTATACTTGAGTCAATGTCTGTATTATGGCAATTCATATTGCCATAATACAGACAGGGGGGGGGGGGGCTGGCAGAGAGCACTTACCTCTCCTGCGGCTCCTGTCAGCTCCCTTCTCCTCTGCGCCGGTCCGGTCAGCACCTCTGTCTGTCGCGAGACTTACAGTGTGAGCTGGCAGAGGGAGCTGCACGGACCGGTGCAGAGGAGAAGGGAGCTGACAGGAGCTGCAGGAGAGGTAAGCGCTCTCTGCCAGCCCCCCTCCACTGAAATGCCAATGCCACTGGACCACCAGGGAGTGAGAGCCCCCCTCCCTGCCATGTATCAAGCAGGGAGGGGGGACGAAAAAAAATATAAAATAATATTTTAAAAATAATAATAAAAAAAATTATAAAAATAATTAAAAAAATTATAATAAAAATGCCCACCCCCCACCAAGGCTCTGCAACACACACACACCACTCATATATACACACTGCATTCATACACACACACTGTAAATAAATATTCAATTAATATAATTTTTTTAGGATCTAATTTTATTTAGAAATTTAACAGTAGCTGCTGCATTTCCCACCCTAGTCTTATACTCAAGTCAATAAGTTTTCCCAGTTTTTTGGGGTAAAATTAGGGGCCTCGGCTTATATTCGGGTCGGCTTATACTCGAGTAAATACGGTACTTTAAACAGTGGTGGGCATATTAAAAGAGTAATCCTACAAACACATATATAATAAGGATGAAAGCTTTTGCAAGGCACTTCTTGGTCCTTGTGATTTTGATCCGTAGCCGTAAATGTAACTGATGCATTTTGTCCTGCCTTTCCTGGACGTCGTCAGACCCAGATACAAACACACATAGTTGCACTGACATACATACAGACACAAAGATACATACAATTGAACATTTTAGCCACCTTTCAGTTTTCTACATTTTGAGTGCAGGAGGGTGGCTTCAGCTGAGTGGGGCTGTTGGGAGTTAGGGTCTTGCTCCTCTCCCAGTCTGCACCTACCCTATACTGTGTCCTGCACGGCTTGGTATGTGTCCCCTGGGAGAAGGGGACTGTTACGAATGCTGGTAGTTATGGTACCTTGTTCACCAATTCCTCCCGAACTGCTGAGCCTTAGGGTGTAGATCAGAATAGTTCCAGACGAATGCAGCTTCCAAGAAGTTTCTCCCCAGCCAGTAGATAGTTACCCAAACATGAGCCTAGACTTCATGAAGGGTACAACAGGAGTAATGGTTTATTTATACCACACTGGCTTTTATGCAAGACCCCATGCAAGGGGACCTCCCACCTGGACCTTGTGGGGCACCAGGACACAAACGTTACAACCAATAGCATTACATTGACAAAGTGAAACACTCCCACTGCAAACATACAATCCCCTCCTCTTTGCCTGTGAGATAATTAGGTAAGCTAATGGATGGGGATGGGGGGGGGAGAGAATTTGACTTAGGGTCCCCACCAGGGAAGGCACCCTTCAAGGTTGAAAACGGGAGGTAGGTTTAAAAGTGTAAATTGTTCAGGTGTGAATGTGTGTCAGTATGTGTGTGTGTGTGTCAGTGTGTCGGTCACTGGATGTTTCTGGGTGTGTTTGTGTCAGCATGTCTGTCAGGGTATGTGTCGGTATGTTAGTCAGTGTGTATGTATGCATCAGTATGTTTGTCAGTGTAAATGTTTGTGTAAGCTTGTCCTGCACCTCTCTACTTTAGTTCCCCCACTTCAATAGGGTGAAATGCTTGATTGCACGCCAGGGAGTGGAGGCAGTGTCCAGGCTGTGGTTAAGTCTTGGGTAAAAGACTTCAAACTGAACACAAGCTGATGTTAATTTTTCAAGTTCGACTCCTTTAGCCAGCAGAGGGCTAGCATAAGGTTCTGGGCTTCATCCTCAAACCATTGTTCTGAAAATTAAAGGAACACTATAGAGTTCCTAAAGCCATAGTCTTCTACTTAGTTAGAGAGTGATTGCCTCCCCCTTCCTCCCAGTGGAAAAGAAATCTAATCACCTTTCTTTTCTTGCCACAATGGTCTCGTCATGGCTGCGGAGATAATCAGTCTTTATGATTTAAGCCAATCCAATTCTTTCCTATTGGACTACGAGAGCATGCTCTGCAAAGTTCCACACTGCACCAATCAACATCTACTCATAGAGCTACATTGAGTCAGTACATCTCTATGGGGAGCTTTCAGTGTCTCCATGCAGAGCGTGGCGATGCTGAACGACAGTGCTACAAGTATTAACTTCACTCTGGTGGCTGTCCAATTGACAGCCACTAAAGGTGGCCTTATGCAGCAGAGTTAACATTGTCTTTTCTCAGAAAAGGCAGCATTTACTCTGCAGAGCCTGCAGGAACAGGCTATTTACCCAAGAGCCACTACATTAGCGGTAGTGCTCTAGGCGAGTATAGTGTCTCCTTTAAAAAAAAGCAAGACATTAATTAGGATGTCTGTTTGCACAGTTCTGCAGGAATAACGTTGTTGCACTGTGTGACCCTATGACATTGTTCTCTAGGTCTAAACGGGGACACACTGGGATATTTCCTGGTCTGCAAAATCAGAGGCTGATCAGACTGCAAGACTACAATGTGGAGTATGTATGGTATACTATAACCCCCACCTGCTAAACGTGGGGGTGGACATTACAAAGCCCCTTTATTTATTTTTATTACCCTCTCCCCCTCCCCCCAAAACCCATGTGGCCAGGCATAGGCAACCTTTGGCACTACAGATGTCTTGGACTCCACCTCTCATGATCCTTTTTCAGCATTATGGGTGTAAGAGCATTATGGGGGATGATCTTATGAGGTATAAGATCAAGCAAGATTGCTTGAAGCCACTGTCTGTGTGCTCGGACCCTCTGTGGAATGAATTTCATTTAGGGATTGTCCTGCCGAACTTTTAATTCTTTTAACCACATCAAACATGCTCCATAATATTGTAAAACCAGAATGCACAATATGCCAATATCCAACATGTGAAAGGCAGTATTTATAGAGAATGCATAATAAACACATCAACACAGTGGGTTTGGTGGTAAATAGCAGGTATTTATTTTTAATGGAAAAAAAAATTAACTTAAGTACCTGATCTATTGCATTTTAGTTATTTATTGTGTTACTCTACTCTTTTTGCATTTGAGACAAAAATACAATGAACATTCAGATATTACAGATTGCACGCTAAATAGTAATTATTTCAGGCCTTGTACATTTAACCACCAAAAAAAAACAGATACTGGATTCTGCAATACAGTACAAAATTCCACGCTCCGGCTACGCCAATTATTCCCAAACAACTTCTGCTGCTGTACAAATAAATGGCTGTGTATAAGGGCGTACAAGTTAACAGGACAAAAAGAAAATATACATTGCACTGACACAAAAAGTCAGCTGTGTTAATAGTCATGCAACAAGTAACGAAACTTGCTGAAATTAAAAATACTTCCTAAAAATTTTTTGCTTCTTCCGACTGCATAAATATTCTTTTTTTTTTTTTTCATTTAATTGTTTTTTTTTTTTTTTTTTTTTTAAATTAAAATCATATGAGCCTTGAAATACATAAACAAAATAAAATTTGGCTGCTAGTGCTATTATACATGAGAAGGTGCAAAATAATTTATCGAAGTGTTCTGCTCAAAGCTTTTCCTATATTGAAGCATGACAATACATTTGGATTCTACCTACAAATATATAGAATACATGGTTGTGTTTAGAATATATATATATAATGTGAGTAAGCGTAAGAATCAGAATGGGAGTAAAACTGGTCAAGGGTTCTCTTGTTTTAGACAGAATCACATATGCATCATATACAATTTTGTACAGGAAAGCTGGATATACAATTTATTTGCTCTATTAGCAATTTGGGGAGAAAACGATAACATTGATATGGAGATGTATCTCCATAAACTGCATATTTTTATCCAGAAGAGGACTCTGTTGTAATATTTTTCTATGTGACTAGAGTGGTACCAGCCGTACCCCACTGTGCGGAGTTGTAAGTCTTTTGTATAGGGTTGCTGCAGCTTTAATGAAGAAGGCTTTTATTTGGAAATTTGGTTTTAGATAGCGATGTTGGGTCCAGCCTGACATGCTAATGGTTATAGGTTTCCTCTGTAATGGCACAAGAGAGCAAAAACATAGTTTAAGACCTCCTGGGTGAGCAACTATCATTTGGCGAGCTATTAAGCTTCTGTCTGTTCTCAGTGCGTATCTTACACTTTTTTTTTTAACAAGACTTTACGTTCTCAGGGTTATATCTAGCAAGGCACCACAGGATTTTACCGCTGTAGAGTTCTGGTGGTTTTTATGTGCTACAGTGTTCTAAATCTGAAAGGTCAGTATTTTTTTCCCATACTTCTATCTACATGTTTTGAGTGTTTTTATTTAAATCTCTACATGTAATTCTAAGGTAAATGTACGAGCTACTCTACCCAGAGGCAACATTAGTATATTAACAAACCTCCTGTGATTAAGTCCTCCTTTCTGTGGGGCCGCAGTAATAAAAAGGGAGTGTTGTCTAACCTCAGCCATCAATATTATGCATAAAATAGCAGGAGTACCAAACTTATAGGTAATTAGTACTTTTCACAAATTAACTACAAAAAAAACAAAAACCATCCTATAAATAAAATGATTTTCTTTTCTTATTTTTCCATAATAATAGACAGATTCCCTCATAAAAAATCTCATAATAGAGAAATTAAAGAAACCTAAGTCTCAATATTCAGCTACATCTGTTAGATGCAAATTTTTACCACTTTTCTGTTAACTATTTTCTTTAAAACTGGCTGTATAAAGATACTGTGATACAATGTAAGCTGTACAGAATTCCAGCCATTTTGGCTTCAAATTTTTGTTTGAAAGAATCCTATAAACCAGTCATTTTATGATGGCATAATGAACGATTTTATATATATATATATATATATAATATAGTATTATCCCACCCACTCTAGTGTTTGTATTGTGGTGTACATAAAATATATAAAGAATGCACACCAAAATACAAACACTAAATTGGGTGGGATAATACAATTTTTACTTGAAAATCTTGGTCAGATTCTTGCCTTAATTTTATTTTCTTGTTAGACTTGATTACACATTTCTACCATTATCCAGGATGGGTCAAAATTCAGACTAGGATTTGACAGGTAATGTTAGTAGTTACATATTTTAGTCTTGTGAGATTCATCATGGGTAATTCATCAACTCATAATTTCTGACGAAGCGCTTTTTCATTTAAATGGCTTCATCAATAAACAAAACTGGCATTTCTAGCGTACAGAAAATCCACAGATAATTCATCAGCGACAATTGTACCCTAGCAAATTCACTGTATAGTGTGGGGTGACCCCACAGGAAGTTATTGAGGAGAAATTCAAATACTAGAGCTACCTATATAAACTAATTTTCTAAACAATGCAATAGAAATAGCCTGACTTTGCGAGCTCATTTAATAGAGGTCATCTTCCGTACTTAGTTAAACAAATCTTCTTACGTTAAGCATTCATTGTATGTAATACCATTGAAATTGGTTCATTAATGAAAAAAAGTTATTGACTCCTCAAACCCTACTCTGAATATTGACCCACCCTGTATTCCGACTAATTATACACTTCATTGTAAATCGATAACACTCCATTAGCGAAGTTTTTCTCAGATTCTAGCCTACTTCACTGTGCAGTCCTTTATTTTTTTTAAACTCATAATATGGGAATTCAGCCCATGCGAATTGTTATACAGCATTTACATTAAAATGAAGTGTGTGCAGTAAAACAAATAAAATAAAAAAATAGACAATATAGCAAACATATTCAGTGTATTTCATTATGAGAAATATTAAACAACGCTAAAATGTTAAAATAAAATTAAAAATAAAATATACATATAAACATAGTTCAAATATAACTTGAATTATTTCTGTAGAACCTTGTACATAAAGGACAGTTGCGTTATACTTGAGCCTGATAATTCAACATATCTGCTTTTTAGATCATTTATTGCCAGTAGCAGGTGGTTTCAGTTATGCTAAGTCTTAGGATATATATTAGCTGGAATGATTATAGGTTTCCTGCTAGTCAAACTAGTCTTGCAGTGTAAAATACGTGTCTCCTCCTGTGATAAAACCTTTGCTAATCCATATTCTAATCATTAAAATGATGCCTTAGAAGGAGTTTTGAAAAACTCTGTATCTTTAGGACAACAGGGAATTTGGCAAAATGCTTTTCATTGTATTATAACAACCTGACCTTCTCTTCTGTTACAAGCACCAAAAATAGTAACTTCGTTAAATCATTTATTATTTAATATACAGTGTTAAATTTCAGAAAACAAATCTGTAGCTTGGGAAATCTCTGGAGAACACAATAGTTTGCTAAAATACGAACGTCCTCCGTCTCTTGAAAAAAAAAAAAAAAAATAAGATTATCTGTGGATTAATGTGTCACCAGGTACTCCATACCCAGAAATAAAAGACACAGAATTTTGTAGAGTCCCGGGATCTAACTCTCAATCAGACCTTATTAGAATGAATCTATATTCTTTACGCTATGACCTGCACAGTAGATTAAATAACATGCAAATTAGTTGGATATTTACATGCCACTTCTTTCTCTATTTGTACTGTATTCTGTATACCTCCCGAGCGTCTCAGAATTATGGAATTATGTGGTTTTAAGTTACAGTACAATATCCAAAACATGAATAAGGCATGCCCAACTTTCAATAGGGTTGGATAAACATACAGTAAACCCAAAAGATTACCTTCAATTTTTTACGGATTTACATGTCGGCAATTCTTATACTGGTTACTTGTGTTTCAATGCCGTGATAGGGATGAAATAGTGCATTCAGAAGAGATGCATTGGGGGGGTGATATTCCTAAAGAAAAGTACTGACAAAGTATATAGATGCTATAGTGAGCTTTAGTCCAATGTAACAGGCAATTTAAGTTTGCAACTTTCAATAAAAAGAACCGATATATTATTTACAATAAACTGTACACAGCTGCAATTCGGATTTTCTTCGTAAGCGGCTACTTGTTTGAAAAGCTGTTATATTAGAATATCGAGGTGAGGGGGGCTGCAAACAAAGATGGGTTACTATGGGAATCTGTCATCAGCCAGTAAATTATAGCAGCAGGACTAGATTTATATACATAATATGTGTGTGAATGCTCACTTGGGTCATTGTTTAATTGAAAACCAATGTAAATAGTGAGCTATATGATCCCTTTTTACGTTGCAGTGTTTACAACACAGTACAAAGATGCATGTAAACTGGATTTTTTTTTGTTGCATTTCTTTTTTTTTTTGCAAATGTCATTCAGTTTCTGCCCACTTGGAAATTAAAGCACTAATGAGTGCCTATTTCATACATATATATATATAAGTTAGATGGCAGAGGTGATTTTAGTTCCTCGAGGCCTCCTCAGAGCCCCGCTCATGCTGTAAGTTGTAGAAACAGTTCTGGCACACACGCACTGGGGAGGAGATTTTCAGTCGTTTGATTTCTGACTGGAATCGGCTGCACCTAATAGGATTAAAGAGCGACAGTTTTAATAACACACGGCCTGCAAATATTTTTTTCCAAAAACTAATAGCTTAAGAGATTAAAAAAATACTTATTTAATTTATTAAATAAATTTTATGTCTACATGATATCAGTTCATTGTGGGGGGCTTTCCACTTATATCAACACATTTTTCAAGAGCTACTTTTTGGAACAAATAAAATAAAATAAATACGTTCAATAAATATAAAAAAAACAAAAAACAAACTGTCTCAATGATGGGAGGTCTGACCAAGATTATCTCAATGTATAACAATATTTTAATGTACAGGCAACATATGAAGGGCAAGTGCTTACTTCTGGCAAAAAAGTTGACCACAATTTCTGCAGTGGTGACGCCTCTCCGTCAGGGAAAACCGAACACCACATCCGGAACAACTGTCCATACCTTCATCCTTCACCCAGTGATCAGCTGCAGATCTCCCAGGCTGATCACTTACTGACCAGCTAAACACCCTCCCTCTGCTGTCTCCAACTAATATTCTGCTGTGATCTCTGAAAGAAATAAAAAAATAAATGGATACAGATCATATTCTACCAACTCAAATGAAAAAGAATAAAGAGAATAGTCGAAAAATATTAGAGTTAAAAAAAAAAATATATATATATATATCTTCTGACATGCAAATACACAGGAACACAGACTATTCTCTAGTGATGCAAAGTAAATGTTAGTGTCCCATTTATTTTTCCGTGAGACTCACTTGGAGATTCCCAAGGCAGTAATTTCAGCGGGATGGGCATTATCTTTTCGATCAAATGCTGTGTGCATAGTAAGCTTGCTTCTGAATACCAATTGTCGTTCCCATCTGTAGCCTAAAAGACAAGAGGAAATATTGTAATGCTGCAATGTTAGGTTTGTTTTGCTTAGGTATCCTTTGATGAGCAAAAACTTTTTCCATTCATCAAACCCTTTGTACCTCCAACCCCATGTAAAATAAAAATAAATGAATAAATAATCAATAGAATACATTCTCAGACAGTAAATTAAGTTGTTTTTATTCATCAACGGCACAATATATGCTTTTGATATAGTCATGCTAGCAGGTGCCGAATACATGGAACCAAAAAACTATAACCAATCTGGCTGATAACACATGTACACTAGATAAGGCAACAACTACCAAGGCTGTTAAAGGAATACATCAAGTACCAAAAACACTACAGCTTCTCTTTGTGGAGAAGACTAGATGTAGTGGATTATGCGCCAGTGGCTGTAGTGGCTATGGTATTCTTTTAAAGTGAAACTGCAGTCTCCAAATGCACCTTTCAGAAATATATCAAAATTACAAATCCGCTTAGTAACAAGCAAACAGCCAGGAGGGTTTTCTGAGAGAAAGAATTTCATAGAGAAACCTCATTTTCAATTATTCTCTAGGACTACTAATGTTGGTGGTTCACGGCAAGTACCATGTGTCCTAATGCTTCTCTGAAAGAAACATCTTATAGGACAAAAGTCATCACTATGGATGACTGCAGTGAGGAGACTCTCTTGATGCTAGAAGGTGAGTTTACTAGCTTTCTAATCACTTATAATTCCGAAATGGAAGAGCAGTAATCTAAACAGATTTACAAACACTGCAATACAAAATTAAATATAAAACTCTATGCAAATTAGATAGTTATTTTTAAAATCATTTTTGAGTGTCCCTTTAAGTTACTACCACATGGAAAGATAAAATACCCCATCTTGAATATGTGGTGCAATTGTGGGTATTTTTTTTATTGACATAATAAATAAAGGAAATGGTAGATTTGTGCTATAGAGAATGGCTAAGAAAAAAAAAATTTATTTACATTACGAAAAAGTGAAGAATTAAAGGATTGCATTATGGCAAGAGTAAGAAGTTATTGCACCATGAATATAATGTAGATACGTGTAGATATTGGATATATAACAACTGCTCAGTGTTCATCATGTTTCAAATCACAAGAAGTAGACAACTGAGCAAGTCATTGCTCAGATATCACTCTTCACACCACTTTATCATATCGGACAGTGTTGTACAGCGCTCTATCCACAGGTTATCTGTATCCATCACAAAACAATGTGCATATTACAAAACTGCAAAGACAGGGACATAAATAAGTCAGATACTTTCTGTATTAAGCATTTTAATTCTGTATGTTCTATATTAGCATGAACACTGTTATACACTCCTGACTATAGCAGATTAATGACTGCAATTCACCAAAGTTTCTAAAAGCACTAAATACCCTTAGCGATCTGTAAACAGCAACAGTGTGGGAGGTACCTAAAACAACTCTATTGACCTATGAATCAATTCAAAAAGTCTTATATAAATGAAAAGTGATGCCCCTTACCTGATTTCAATTTGTTATAATGCCGTAACTCTGATTGGCTTGGCTGTGCACCACTCTGGACTTGTGGGAACTGCACTTTACCCTGACCCTCCGAATAGTTCACAAAGACAAAGCCATCTTTTTCATCCAAACTCAACTGGTCTGACCAGCGCTTGGAGTCTTCTAAGCCATTGTCTGCTGACCACGCGGATAAGCCAGCCCTGGCAGAGGATGCTCTTGGCCTATGGCTGACACTGCTAAGTTGGTGCTGGCTGTCCCTTGTCCTAGTGTCCTGGCTGGCACTTTGATCCTCCACATCAGAGTCGCTACTGTCATCATCCTGGGCTTCATGTCCTGTGATTATAAAAAGGAAAGATTACATGTTGCATGAACTGCTGTTACTGGACTGGGCTGCACAAACAACACAACAGCTTCCTTCTGACACTGAAAGCTGCCTACATGACTGGAATAGAAGTTCTCAAATTAGTACCCAGCACCACGAACAGGTCTCATTTTGAGGACATTTAGGTACTGATTTCCTATTCACAGAGCCTGTTCAAGCAGGACTTGTGGTGGCAATAAAGGAGAGGTTTGTGAAGCCAGTATAAGAGAACACAGCATGTTTTCTGCCCATATGTTAACATTCGGATCACAGCAAGCTAATATAAACAATACCTAGGTGGGTTTCTGTGCAGTCTTCTGGCATCTCAATGGTATCAGCAGGAGCTGGTGCTGGGGTTTCTGGCACTTGTAAAAACTCCATCCTCCAGAACTGTGTAAAACAAACATGACAAAACATTAAATCATTCTAATGTCTCCAAAAAAGAAAGCATATTTTATTGGTACTCCGGTATGGTCAGGTGTACTGCACAGCAACAGCAGCATTCTACAGCAATGATTCCCAAACATTACTTGCAACCTTTGCTTTGACTAATACTGCTCAATGTATTTAAAGCACTTTTTAGTACAAAGATTCCATCATTGGTCCATGAGTGCCAATCATTTATTCATTTTCAGTTGTAGCTGAAAAAGATGATAATGCCTTATTATAAAGTATCTGCCTATACCCAGCACACAATAATGTTCACCGTTGATCAGTGTCATGTTTTATTTATCTCTCTGTAGAGCAATCCACTTACACGGACAACTCCATCTGAATGCCCTGTAACAAACACGTTCTGAGTGTCCCACTCGTTCATTTCAGACAGACAGCAGCACAGGATCTGCTGACTTCTTCCAGTAAACGTGTTCACACTGACAATTGGATTCCCATTTATACTCCACACATGGATATACGTGCCAGCACACGACACAATATCACCCTGAGGACAGAAAAAGGCACACATTAACTAGATGCCACATACCCGCTAAAAAGAATATACTTTCATGCAAAGTTCCTTTTTTTTCCCACGTACAGGTGACTGTATACTAGTGATCATCTTTGCTACAGTATAAAATTACTACTACTTGTAATCATCTATGTTACAGCCTTTAGTACAGCGATAAGATTAGAAACCCAACGGTCGGTTACCTCTAAAAAAAAAAAAAAAACCTGTGTCTCCAAGTAAATTTCCCCATCAGTGACATATGGTTGAATTGCAGAGCAAATTATTTGAAACATTATGTATGCAGAAGGTATAACATGTAGTTCATCAAGATGTAAAATATATATACAATATTTTTATAGTTGTGTGATATTCGTCAATTTGGGGCTCCAAAATTTACTGCTAAATCTAAATTCTACCACTTCCCACTCCTTGCTAAATATCAGAATATGTATCACTTTGCACTAAACTGAAAACATTTATCCAATTACAATTTTTACAAACTTACACAAGATGATTTTATTACCACTTACCGTTAACTCATTGATGCAGAGAGCGGACACTGGGGCTCGGTGTCCTCGCAGCTGCGTCACAAATGAGAGCTTGTTCAGGTCCCAGATAATGCAGGTTCGGTCGCGTGACCCACTCACTACGATGTGATAGGCAAGTGATGCAGTCAAACATGTCACTGTGTCTGTATGTCCAATCAAAGCCTGTAAAGATAAGTGTAGGGAAAGAACATTGGACAATGTGACACTGTAAATTAGGGACAGAAAAAATATGCAGTTTTCTCTTTGAAACCTCTATGACATTTGGGAGAAGGAATAGCATCCCATAACACATTCCTGAGATACGTAAACAGTAGGTTTGTCTTCAAGTCATAATTCATTTTACCGTATCTTTTTATTTGTTTTATCTTTTTATTATAAAAACCTAAAGTTAAATCGAAGCATGGCAAGACTTGTAGTTCATTTTAAGATACAATTAGACTAAAACGTTAATAAGTATGCATGCAATAGAAGTATTGAATGGACGAAATTAAAGCCCTGTGTCTGACATTTACACAAACATGTTTATGCCAATATAGATGGGATTGACAAAACGGTTAACATTCTGCTAATACCAAAAACAAACACAAAATATATACATATATTTTAACACCTCAATATGGTAAAACAAAAGCAAAAAAAATATAATTAAAACCAAGTAAATTCTAAACTGATTGCATTGTCTTTATTGCAAACTATAATGGACATCATTGGAAATTAACATAAAAGCTGTAAAAGAATTTCAGTAAAAATTCTGAAGAATAGCAACACAGCTGCAAGATCTTACTTATCTGGAGGAATGGACTGTAGTGCCACCAGTATGCTTATAACAAGAGTTCTTCCTCTCTATTTCAGATGACCCAAACAATCCAATTACTCAAGTTGTATAACTGAAAATGGTTCACAAACTCAGCCAGGTTTATCGTCGTGATTGCAGATTCAGAATCCTACAACTTGACTACTCCACACCCCACCCGGCAATGAAGTTCAACCAGCTTTTGGCCACTGACCAACAAAGATACTATTTTATACAATACATGGGCCTTCTTTTTAATATTCTGACCCAGAAATCTATAGTCCATGAAGAAGACTCTTTGTACCTGGGCTACGGATGGCCCTTTAGAGATAGCTTCCTGTGTACACACCAGCAATGTAAAACAATCTGTGAATACAATGGCTTCCATTGAGTTTGTGGAAAGTAATGACAGCATTCAAAGCACGGGGCCCTGTATGAAAAACTCATACCAAAGGCTGGGTTGACTGAGTTTTGAATCTAAATCTCTCCCTATGACAGTTGAGAGCTGGGTGTTCTGGTCTGGGGAGTCTATCCTTATTGGAGAATCCATCCTTGTTCTGTCCAAAAGGTAAGGCCATTTAATTCTGACCAAAATCTGAACATCACAACTGTCCCTTCTCCTCTCTAAATCCCATTATTGTAAAATGTAATCTCTGAACCAGATTCCCTGGCTTGTTTATTTGTTAAAATACTGTGATTCAAGCTACATATTCATTGATCTACAATAAGGGAGGTTCCTTATGTACCTGTTTCAGTGTCAGAGACTTGGCTTTTTCTTTTGATAGTCCCACTTCCCAAACACAAACCACCGTACTTGTTCCTCCTGTGATAGCCAGTTTAGGGTTTGGGCAAATAGCACATAAAATCTGCCCCCATTCAGATAAACACTCATATACAACAACAGCCTGCAAAAGAAAAATAAATGTTAGTTGTAAGCAGACCAGTTGATCCATTATTATCGTTATGAGGCACAAATATTAACACGATCTTACATGTCAGAAGTTCAAAAATGAATTTACAAACCTTGTCAGATTCATATGTTCCTAGCCTGCAGCTGAGGTCTGCATATCCCCAGGCAAATGTCTTGTTCCAGGCAGGTGGTATTAGAACCTTATTTTGTTCTACAGCCAGAATACCTTTATCTGTACAAACAATCTGACCCACGGGTTCCTTCAGTTCTTAAAAGAAAAACAATTTAAAAAACGTAAAAATGTATAATGTAGTATAGTAGTAATTAGCCAGTCTCTAAATCCTGCACATAAAAATCAAACTGTTCATAAGAACATATTAAATCATTTCAACTCAAATACGCCATTACAGATAAAGTTCAATTAACATATCCAAATAATCTCAACTAGAAAGGCCAGGTGTGAAGTGGCAAACAAAATGCAAATAAAAATAAACACAGCACTTCTAAAACAAGCTCTGAGGTTAGATTGTGAGGTAGGGTCCTCTTCATATACTGTCCCCATATGCCATACGTGTTCAGTTAGAATTAAATGATTGTCTTGTTTACCTATTGCAAAGTGTTGCGGAATATGTTGGCGATATATAAATGAATGTAATTGTGTGATCAGCAGGGCACTATTCAATAGAATGAAATATTAAGTTCTATTTTGGATTGATTTACCAAGTAACTTTTTTTACTTATTAAAAACACTCCCAACAGCATGACCACCATGTGCTGTAGTATTTATAGTGCCATGAGTTTCTTGGCACCTACCCACTATAACTAGTCAAAAAGTTTGACTTTTTACCTGGTGACTACAGTCTGTCTCCACTACAACCATCAGAGAGCTAGACATTCAGTGTCTGAGCTAAGCCCGGTGGTGCAAGGCTTAGCTCAGAATAGCAATAGGTAATGAAAGCACCTAAAAAGGAGCATTTACCTGCATTTAGCTGCATAGAGATGGGGGGGGGGGGGGGGGGGGTATGGAAATCGGTGCCTGCTGGACCCCAGATGTGAATTAAATTATTCTATAATGGTGTGACTACTTACACTAAGGGCAGCGGTTGAAAAACCTCTAGCGAAGTCATTAGACAGCCAGAACAAGAGTTCTGGGCAGGCTAATGTCAATCTTATACATATTGGTTGATTGACGTCAGCAAGCAAAGTTTGCTGGCACAAGACAATGCCAACCATGTCTTCCTGACATCCGTCCTCCTCCAGTGATTACACCCATGGAGTATCGGGCTGCAGGGAGAACTTAGTCCAGCGCTGGAATGAATTTGAGCTTTAGCTACATCTTTTTTTTATTTTTTATTATTTATCAATATTGTTTTTGTTTACTGTATAAGAGGATATAAGCGACTTCTACAATCATATCAACTTTCATACCTTTGACAGGAACTAGTGAAGGTCTTAGATTGTCCAAATGATGGAAAAATATTTTGTCACATGCAGATCCAATAGCCATAGATACTGATGTCATATCTCCATTGATCCTACTTCTGACACGCTTTGGAGGGTGAGGTTTTTTAAATAACTATACAATAAACAAAAATATCAATGGTGAATATTAGTAACGTTACACCAGCTTCATGCTTATCAAAAATATATAAGTAAATAAACCATGTCAATTATTATCTACATTTAACATAAAAAATAGAAAATGTAAACTTTGTACCTGGTACCATATAAGTTTTACCTGTTTGGGTATTTGCCCAAAATTGTTAATAAAGCCTATGGTGGCAGTCTCTTTTAGTGGGTCATTAATGTTGTAGATGTCCACTTGTCCCTCGTAGAAGAGATGATGGAAGACATTGACAGCTTCTACTGCTGCTGGACCCTGCTGCTTGTACCCAAAGATGAGATCAATCCACTCATGCAGATGAGAACTAACATAGTCACATTCCAGGGCCTACATGAACAAAGACAGGTACAGTGAGTACACCTATAGTAAAACTCAACACAATCATTGATACCCCTTTTCCATGGGACAATTATAATATATCTTTCAGAAGACAATGGTAATAAACAAAGTCTCTAAGTATGTTACAAGGAATATTAACTGAATTATAATAGATAATATAGACATGACAGATATTCATGTCTATATTAAGCATTTTAAAATTAAGTTTAAAAAAAACGATCCAGTGATTTCTTTCTCCCTTACCTCTCTGTGCACCCGAATAAATTCTCTTGGGTCTCCTTTAGCCCACGGAGGCAGTAAGACATCTCCTAGCTTTGTTCCATTTTGTTTGCAGCCTATAAAGTAAACAAAAAAATGCTGTAATTTGTCCTTCATATTCAGACAATTTGATCTTTTAATTTTTTTGGGGCTTCACAAAGAAACACAGGCTGATAAAATTGCAGAGACTGATTTTTTTAAATTACTTTTTGTATATTATAGTTACATACTTGATCAAAAGCCTGATCCAGAACTAAATGTCATCAGTGACTAAACAGTGAACGTGTTTTACATGGACACAATCAGGTCAAATTACGAAGTAGTGTAAAATAGTCACGTTGTTGTTGAATTTATTATACTCTAAAGTCAGTTTAAGATAAGTGATATTTACGATCACGTGTGGCAGGAGTGTTCCAGATCCCAGCCAGCAGATCTATTTCCCCTGGCATGAATGCCAAGAAAATAGAATGAAACCAAGGAAATGGCATGCGTAAGCCTGTAATTTTTATAGCTGCAAACTAACTGCAAACACGGTGTTCTATAGGCAAGTGTTATATAAAATCCATAAATAAATGTAAAAATTATAAAATAAAAGTGTGGATCCCTGGACCCCAAAAATAGAGTAGGGGCCGATCGAGCGATCCCCTATTCCATCCTTTACCCCATGTGCAGCGGTGTGAAGGATAATCAATAGGGCCAAGGAGCTGTTTAGTCTCAAATCCTTAAAGGTACCCCTGCAAGGTAGACATGGATTCCCAAAGCCCTAGCTGTTCCATCCAAATATGTCTCTATCTACCCTTTCACATGTATAGTAGTGAAGCCATACATGTTGCAAAAAAAAAGGGGGAAAAAAACAAACAATTGAATGACTCCAAAAAGGTAAAATAACAAAATAAATAAAAAATCATAACCCAACAAAACTTAATAAAAAAAAAATTACAAAATATCAATGTGAACCTCTGTCCACTAATAAAGGCCTTCCTACACTGTAAATGCACACCCAGTAGGCTGTATTTCAGTGCACCTGGTGACAACTTATTATTATTATTGCCTGATTTCTGTAGACATAGCATTTACATTAGAAAAAAAAAGAGCGTTTTGCTCTTGAAACTGCAACTCCATTTAGTTTCTATTAATTCCGATGGTGCGCAAGCATTAAAGGAACACTATAGTCACCTAAATTACTTTAGCTAAATAAAGCAGTTTTAGTGTATAGATCATTCCCCTGCAATTTCACTGTTCAATTCACTGTCATTTAGGAGTTAAATCCCTTTGTTTCTGTTTATGCAGCCCTAGCCACACCTCCCCTGGCTATGATTGACAGAGCCTGCATGAAAAAAAAACTGGTTTCACTTTCAAACAAACAGATGAAATTTACCTTAAATAATTGTCTCTCAATCTCTAAATTGAACGTTCATCACATACAGGAGGCTCTTGCAGGGTCTAGCAAGCTATTAACATAGCAGGGGATAAGAAAATCTTAATTAAACAGAACCTTGCAATAAAGAAAGCCTAAATAGGGCTCTCTTTACAGGAAGTGTTTATGGAAGGCTGTGCAAGTCACATGCAGGGAGGTGTGACTAGGGTTCATAATCAAAGGAAATTAACTACTAAATGGCAGAGGATTGAGCAGTGAGGCTACAGGGGCATGTTCTATACACCAAAACTGCTTCATTAAGCTAAAGTTGTTCAGGTGACTATAGTGTCCCTTTAAGTGCAAAAACCTTTAATAATTTGTAAATAACAATTATGGTGTAAAGCAAAAAAGCTGTCTGGCTCGAATAAATTTAGTTCATTATTTCTATACTAACATTTTTGCACATAAAATGTTCATTTTGAAAATTTGAGATTTGTCTTTACCAAGGTCAAAGTTGTTAGAATTCAGCAGGAACTCTGGGAGGTAAAAGAACTCAGGAATCAGTTCCTTCACATCAGCCATATTATGCTTTGATGCAGAGTACCATGCCTCACGCACGCTGTGAAACATTCTGTCTGCAAGGTCAAAATGGCCACCCTATGGGAAAACAAGAAAACATTCAACAAAGAACTAACCCAGAGTATAGTTTTGGTTTTTTTGTTAAATCTAGAAGATTCTTAAAAATATATACATGCAAGACACTTGAGAGAGACACTGTTGCATCGATTTACCATTTTGTTTTCAGGTGAACTGCAAAACTGGAGTGATATTTTGTCCTTTTAAATACACAATCCATTTATGTCAATGTCAATTGTCTTTTTAAAAGAGAAACACATTACCTGGAGGCGAAGGAAGATCTGTGTAAATGGCTCCATTCGTACCAGGTATGATGCAACAATCATTGCAGACGAATAATGAGTTCCATAGTGATAGGCTGGTGTCTCTCCTAAGAGAAAAATGAAAAACGATTTTGATCACAATTTCATAAAAGAACACCAAAATGAAGCTTATGCATTAAAACACAGGACCCAAAAATGAACTTACAGTGGCTTATACAATAGTTAGAGTAGAGGCAAATTGTAAATGTTATTTAAACGTATTATTTTAATAACTTCACATTTTGGAGGCATTTAGCGGAGTATAGCATTTTGTTTCCAACCCAGTGCATAAACAATAAGGAAAAACTGAATAGGGAAGGGTGACCTACCATAATAATGAATGTAATATTGCATACCTGAATTGGAATTCTGAAGAGATATATATGGTTAGACTATAAATCCTGATTAGATGGACACAACAACACTGGTTCATAAATATCTAGATGTGAGATAGGCTGACTAAAGTAACCGAAGGAAATTTACTATTGTCATTCTGTCCAAGTCACATATAGAAAGCCAGCCATGCATAACGAAGTCCCAGAACTACATGAAAAGCAGAAATTCTACAACCCCCAAACGACTTTGTAGATATTCAAAAGCAACTACATCACAGAAATAAAATTCTAGAAGCCCCAAATCTAGATACTTAGCGGTTACAACCTTTACTAATCATGAACGGTTATTTTTGCTTCCATTAAGCCTATCTTACATTATGTATTATCACCATTTTTGTGTTTTGAAGAGACATTGCTTTGATGACCAGTCACATTTTTTTATTTAAATTTACAATTCCTGACAGATCACACTTTATTGAACAACCCTGTGTCTGCCAGAATGTGGCAGATTGCATGCCAAACACAGAGTAAATATATCTAAAATCTTAAACGGAATGTTCAGAACTACACAGAATTCTGATAAAAAAAACCAACATATTTACCATTGGGATCTTCCCAGTCTTTGTAGCGTTTCTTGTACTGAGCAAGCCTGTCATCAGTCTGTGCTCCCATTGGTTTAGCTAAGTTTCGGAACGTTTTGGGATTGGTCAGATCCAGTTCCTTTATTTTAAACAGATAGAATAAAGAAAAAACATCAACACTGAGAAACATACCTATTTTACTTATTTATTTATTACTGGTATTTATAAAGCGCCAACAGATTCCGCAGCGCTGTACAATTAGTGGAGAACGTACAATATACACAGACAAATACAAGAGGTAGAGAGAGCCCTGCCCATAAGCGAATAACTAGCCATTGGATCTCTTTTATACAAAGTGCTTACAGTCTAAAGCAGGGGTGGTATACCTTTTTCTACCTACCGCCCACTAATGCATCTTTCTTCATGGAAAAAATTACTTACCGCCCACCAGTGCAAGTGCAAGTGCAGAATATTTTTTAGAAAAAGGGTGGGTGTTTTTATTTCTACTTTATGTATGTTTATAATGTTTTTAACTTTATAAAGTTTAATGAGAAAACAATAAAGTAAATTGAAATACCTTAACTAGTGATTAATGAGATCCTTGAAGGACCACTATAGGCACCCAGACCACTTCAGCTTAATGAAGTGGTCTGGGTGCCAGGTCCAGCTAGGATTAACCCTCTTTTCTGTAAACATAGCAGTTTCAGAGAAACTGCTATGTTTACACTAGGGTTAATCCAGCCTCTAGTGGCTGTCTCATTGACAGTCGCTAGAGGCGCTTCCGTGAGAAGACACCAACGTCCATAGGAAAGCATTGAGAATACTTTCCTATGGACTGGCTGAATGCGCGCGTGGCTCTTGCCGCGCATGCGCATTCAGCCGGTGACGGAAGAACAGTGAGGAGAGCTCCCCGCCCGGCGCTGGAGAAAGAAGTAAGTTTAACCCCTTCCTCCTGCTAGAGCCCGGCGGGAGGGGGACCCTGAGTAGTATGTTTTCCTGGCACTATAGTGGTCCTTTAAGGTTGATGCTGCAAGGCTAAATATTTGACATCTGGTTAGATTTTCATAACGAACAAACAAAGGTCTCCTCTTTCGGTGATATTCAGACGATTTCTCTGTTTGCTCATAATATGATTTACCATCCTTGCATCAGCTCCCCCCCTCTCCCTCCTCAATTCCTCCCCTCCCTTTTTTCCTTTTTTTCTATTTTTTTTACCTTCCTTATAGCAACGCCCAGCAGGAAGGCTGAGCTAGGTAGCCCACTTACTATTATTAGCCAACAACAATTCTCTCCGTTTCCTTTTTATATTTTCCTTCTTTCTCCTTTTTTACAAGTACTCTGCTCCTTATTTCTCCTTATTACAAGTACTCTGCTCCATCTTTCTCCTATTCTACAAGTACTCTGCTCCATCTTTCTCCTATTCTACAAGTACTCTGCATCTCCTTTCTCCTATTCTACAAATACTTTGCTCCTTCTTTCTCCTTTTTTACAAATACTCTGCTCCTTCTTTCTCCTATTCTACAAATACTCTGCTCCTTCTTTCTCCTATTCTACAAATACTCTGCTCCTTCTTTCTCCTTTTTTACAAGTACTCTGCTCCTTCTTTCTCCTTTTTTACAAGTACTCTGCTCCTTCCACTTTTTTAAAAGTACTCTGCTCCTTCCACTTTTTTAAAAGTACTCTGCTCCTTCCACTTTTTTAAAAGTACTCTGCTCCTTCTTTCCTATTCAACAAGTACTCTGCTCCTTTCTCCTTTTTTACAAATACTCTGCTCCTTCTTTCTCCTTTTTTACAAGTACTCTGCTCCTTCTTTCTCCTTTTTTACCAGTACTCTGCTCCTTCTTTCTCCTTTTTTACAAGTACTCTGCTCCATCTTTCTCCTATTCAACAAATACTCTGCTCCTTCTTTCTCCTTTTTTACGAGTACTCTGCTCCTTCTTTCTCCTTTTTTACAAATACTCTGCTCCTTCTTTCTCCTTTTTTACAAGTACTCTGCTCCTTCTTTCTCCTATTCTACAAATACTCTGCTCCTTCTTTCTCCTATTCTACAAATACTCTGCTCCTTCTTTCTCCTATTCTACAAATACTCTGCTCCTTCTCTCTCCTTTTTTACAAGTACTCTGCTCCTTCTTTCTCCTTTTTTACAAGTACTCTGCTCCTTCTCCTTTTTTACAAATACTCTGCTCCTTCTTTCTCCTTTTTTACAAGTACTCTGCTCCTTCTTTCTCCTTTTTTACAAGTACTCTGCTCCTTCTTTCTCCTTTTTTACAAGTACTCTGCTCCTTCTTTCTCCTTTTTTACAAATACTCTGCTCCTTCTTTCTCCTTTTTTACAAGTACTCTGCTCCATCTTTCTCCTTTTTTACAAGTACTCTGCTCCTTCTTTCTCCTTTTTACAAGTACTCTGCTCCTTCCACTTTTTTAAAAGTACGCTGCTCCTTCTTTCTCCTTTTTTACAAATACTCTGCTCCTTCTTTCTCCTTTTTTACAAGTACTCTGCTCCTTTTTTACAAGTACTCTGCTCCTTCTTTCTCCTTTTTTACAAATACTCTGCTCCTTCTTTCTCCTTTTTTACAAGTACTCTGCTCCTTCTTTCTCCTTTTTTACAAGTACTCTGCTCCTTCTTTCTCCTTTTTCACAAGTACTCTGCTCCATCTTTCTCCTATTCAACAAATACTCTGCTCATTCTTTCTTTTTTTTTACAAGTACTCTGCTCCTTCTTTATCCTTTTTTACAAGTACTCTGCTCCTTCCACTTTTTTAAAAGTACTCTGCTCCTTCCACTTTTTTAAAAGTACTCTGCTCCTTCCACTTTTTTAAAAGTACTCTGCTCCTTCTTTCCTATTCAACAAGTACTCTGCTCCTTCTTTCCTATTCAACAAGTACTCTGCTCCTTCTTTCCTATTCAACAAGTACTCTGCTCCTTCTTTCTCCTATTCTACAAATACTCTGCTCCTTCTTTCTCCTATTCTACAAGTACTCTGCTCCTTCTCCTTTTTTACAAGTACTCTGCTCCATCTTTCTCCTATTCTACAAGTACTCTGCTCCATCTTTCTCCTATTCAACAAATACTCGGCTCCTTCTTTCTCCTTTTTTTTTACAAGTACTCTGCTCCTTCTTTCTCCTTTTTACAAGTACTCTGCTCCTTCCACTTTTTTTAAAAGTACCCTGCTCCTTCTTTCCTATTCAACAAGTACTCTGCTCCTTCTCTCCTTTTTTACAAATACTCTGCTCCTTCTTTTACAAGTACTCTGCTCCATCTTTCTCCTATTCTACAAGTACTCTGCTCCATCTTTCTCCTATTCAACAAATACTCTGCTCCTTCTTTCACCTTTTTTACAAGTACTCTGCTCCTTCCACTTTTTTAAAAGTACTCTGCTCCTTCCACTTTTTTAAAAGTACTCTGCTCCTTCTTTACCCTTTTTTACAAGTACTCTGCTCCTTCTTTACCCTTTTTTACAAGTACTCTGCTCCTTCCACTTTTTTAAAAGTACTCTGCTCCTTCTTTCCTATTCAACAAGTACTCTGCTCCTTCTTTCTCCTATTCTACAAATACTCTGCTCCTTCTTTCTCCTTTTTTACAAGTACTCTGCTCCATCTTTCTCCTTTTTTACAAGTACTCTGCTCCTTCTCCTTTTTTTACAAGTACTCTGCTCCATCTTTCTCCTATTCTACAAGTACTCTGCTCCATCTTTCTCCTATTCAACAAATACTCTGCGCCTTCTTTCTCCTTTTTTTACAAGTACTCTGCTCCATATTTCTCCTATTCTACAAGTACTCTGCTCCTTCCACTTTTTTAAAAGTACTCTGCTCCTTCCACTTTTTTAAAAGTACTCTGCTCCTTCCACTTTTTTAAAAGTACTCTGCTCCTTCTTTCCTATTCAACAAGTACTCTGCTCCTTCTTTCTCCTTTTTTACAAATACTCTGTTCCTTCTTTCTCCTAGTCTACAAGTACTCTACACCTTCTTTCTCCGATTTTCCAAGTACTCCACTCCCTGCTATCGTGTATCCCCCTACCTACTCCAACTCCTCCCCTTCTACTACCCGTGTGTTACACTTGTTCACAAGCGCACGCATTCCTACGTGCGTACGCACGTGATATGGGTGCACATGCGCATTCAAGCACACACGCCCGCGCTTCCTGTGCAAGTGTTCTGCAACCTCGCACTTACTGCTTAACACTTAGTGCGCGAGAGATGAACAGAGCGTTCATCTCTATGGATGGAGGGAGGACTCTGCTACCGCCCACCTGGAATCCCAAAACGCCCACTGGTGGGCGGTAGGGACCAGGTTGACTACCCATGGTCTAAAGCAGGGGTAGGCAACCTTCGGCTCTACAGATGTTTTGGACTACATCTCCCATAATGCTTTTACAGCCATATTGCTGGCAAAGCATCAAGGGAGATGTAGTCCACAACATCTGTAGAGCCGAAGGTTGCCTACCCCTGGTCTAAAGGATAAAATGGGGATTTGAGACAAGAGGTAGCAGGGGAATTTTGGAAGTGATGGCTAAAAGAGTTAACAGAGAGAAGCAGCTATTGGTAAATATAAATTTGAATTATTTTGTGCTAATTTTGTTACTAGCAGTATCTTGACAGCATACACAAACTACACATGGGGTGTAATAGAACAGAAAATTAAACGAAACAGTTTTGCATTGCATGTACCTCATGGATATAATCACCAATACAAATGGAACAGAAGCCTGTTTAACTGAGCCAACTTTTGGATTTAATCAAATACATGTATAGCCACCCAACCATTTCATGTCCACAATTAAAGGTTCACTAAAGTCCCCCAGATCACTTCATCTCAATGAGATGCAGAGGTCCTGTCATTTTAAGCTTGCAATATAAAACAGTGTAGTTTTGTAAAAATGCAATATTTACATTGCATGGTTAAATACACCTCTAGTGGCTGCCTTCCTGAAATGTATCCTTGTCTGGTCCATGGGGAGTATGAGCAATGAGTGTGTACTTACTGTACTCCCTCTGCACACCTCCCTCACGTTCCATGCAGAGGACTCATATGGGAGCTGTGCAGGAAGAGCACTGTGATCCCGCCAGCAACCACTGGCCACCAGGGAGTGGATCCACTCCAGGATCTTTCCTTACATTGGTACCACTATGTGGAGTTTCCATTTAAGGATACCAATTGGCGTGCAGTTTAGCAGATAACAAAAGCAGATTTGCAAAGACCTCACCGTTGGAGGGGAGGGGGCAAAGGTTAGATTTACTTACCTGAACCGATCCCTCGCTGGTTCAGCCATCTTCACCCAGCGGGTCCTCTTCAGCTCCTGCCACTTCAGTGCCAGGAGCTGACGTCACTGCTGAACTCTCAAGCTTGCACAGGTACATCATTGAGGACTATGGAGGATCCCGTATGTTTGCAGGATCCTCAATAAAGTAAATTCCCTACACTGCTGACAGAGGGGATTGACACTTCTAAACATCGATAACACCACCCAGTGTCTAGAGGTATCAAGTGTAGGAATTATACAGAGATAAAGTAGGCCTTACTTTGTCTCAGTATATCTCTTGACTGGGTTGGAATTTCAGTGAAATAAGTATTTCATAAGTAACACTAAAGTAAAACCGATCTTACAAGAGCAATTTGGGTACTTGCAAACACATACTACTTTCTTCTTGCTTATTGTCAGATTTGTCTTGACATTGCTTTGTATGTACTCTTTCATTTTTTATTAAATACAAAAGTGAGGAGGTTGAAGCAGGCACTGACCATCAGTATCATCCATGCCAACTAGTACAAACTGCTAGTAACTGCTCATCAATAGCAAAGATAGCAAATGTTACTAGCAAGACTAGTCTTAAACTATGCTGAAAGGATTTGGGGTAACAGCAACTGTGCAAAAAACATGTACACACAAGTGAATGTGCTCCTTTGTATACACTTTCTCTGATTTTAATTTAGATTGTCTTACAAAGTTGAACATTTTTGCAATATAGAGGTATTGTTTTTGCTCTGGTCTTTTTGGTTGGATGTCTTCCTGTTTAATTTACGTTTACCAGTAATTGTGCATCTCACCACATCCTTGGTCATCACTGCTCTGCCGTCTGATCATATACACAAGTTTACGAAAACAGAAACTGTGCAGGTTTTTACCAAACGTCTACATTTCTAACCCTTTTCAATGGATTTATTTGAGCAATTTACTAAAACTGGCCTCTTAAACGTTTGCAACAATCTTCAGACTGACATGGAACGAGGTAAACGCACTGGAGCTATTTTTCCAGACTTTGCAAATACATTTGATACTGCTGACCACAACATCTTATTAACTAACCTTTGAAAACACTGCCTAACTTGTTTCAGTTCTTACTTATTAGATAAAATATTACTGTGCATATGCAGTTGAGACCACAATACACACAAAGATAACAAATCCCACCATGAGGCTCTTTTAGAAGTAAAATAAAAATTAAATCACAATGGTATTTCAAATAAAGCACAAGCAATCCTTAATCAGAGATTCAGGATACATCAAAATACTGTAATTATAAATCATAATTTGGCCCCTAAGTAGATCCCAACCTCTCATGGTAATTAATATAAAAAAAATACAAATACAAATCAACCAATCACAGACAGGGGAGGTGTAGTTAAAGCAGCATAAACAGCTGGGAATTGGACATTGAGGCTGCAAGTTGTTTTGCTGCTTAGAATGTCCCTTTAAATAACAATTCAATACTCTGTTTACTTACTTTTTTACCTTCTCTGTCACTGCAGAAAGGACTTAACAAATCTTACGAATTGTAAATGGACAATTACCTCAGAGTCAAAATCTGCCAGGATCCACGGGAATACAGGGTACTGCATGAGGTCATTATATGATCTGCCTGCCAGGGTGTTCAAGTGCATTAAATACTGGAAATTGCTGATTTCTCCTCTCTGAATAGAGAAAGAAGCACAGGATTAGCAGAAGATCACAGCAAAGAAAAAAGTATTAAGCCTTATTGATCTTATGGAGCTTATCGCAGAGTTACCATTGTGTGTAAAATGAAAAGAAAAGGAAAAAAAGATTTGACAGATGAGGAATGAGCTTTATGGCACTCTATTTCAGGGCCAGTCCTAGCAAGTTTTATTGTGCAAAGTTGAGGTTTCTGCCTGCCAAACAGTACGTTTAAATTTGACAAAAACACGTAAACAGGACATTTCAGGCACATTTCAACGTACATGCATGAAAAAAAATTGTCTGATGACTTACATTAATTTACATTAAAAGCAAATGCAGTACTATGATTGACTAGTCAGACCAAAATGTAATGGGAATTTTTCTTTTGCATTCTGCGTCTATTTACTGCCAGTAGGCTAGTGCTCAAAAAGATACACTCGCCATAAGCATAGCTTTACTGAATAGCATTGAAATAGATTTCAAGTACCGTATATGATGGTAATAAGTGGTCAGCTGTAATTAAAAACCTAACAATGCATAAAGCAGGCAGCAGGCTTTATAAAGAAAGATTGATTTGATTAATTCAATCCTGATATTTTCTGCATTCAAGTATAATTTTATCATCATTTTTTTTCTTTCTTTCCATGGTTAATATTCCTTACCTCCCATCTCTGCGTCACAGATTTTTCACCAACCAGTGTGCTTAGCAATCCAGAACTAAAATACACAGACAAATAGGAAATAAAAATAAGAACAGGAAACGCCAAATACAAGATCTGAAAATATTGAAAATAATGATGATTTTCAATTTTGGTTTTTAAATTATAAACATTTGAATGCTTGATAGATGAACGTGTCATCATTCAGTAACCTTGGCAACAGAAATGTTTGTGAACTACATTTCTTATGATGCTGAGCCTCAAATATCTGAAGTACCACAATAATCCGTCTCATACCCATGCAGAAGAAAATACAACACCTACCCTTTCTTACATTCAATTAATAATATGGTCACCACACTCTTTAAAGCAGGCATCTTAAACACTGGCCCTTCAGATGTTACTGACCTATCTTCCATGATTCTGCGGTCATCTATTTAATTAAAATAATTCTTGGAGTAGGCCATCATTGTCTGTGGATCAGTGTTTGAGACTCCTGCTTTATAGGATGTAGCTTGTAGTTAAGGTAACAGGGCTCTACTCACGGGGTAAATACAATAAGGCACATCAGCATAAGCAAAAACTATCTTACCCCTGTTCCACGCTGGTATTTGGGCGCTGTCCAGAAACTGATTCGGAGCTGTCCGTTAAAGATGGAACAACAGCGAGGAACCTTCAAATATACAAGCATGATCTCAATGAAAGTGTAAACAACAAAACAGAAGCTAATTTATCACTTAGACCCAACGTCCCTATTTTCAGAGGACACTTATCACTGAATCCTCTCTTCCCTGTTGTGTCACTGTAAAATCTAGTTAAAGGACCACTATAGGCACCCAGACCACTTCAGCTTAATGAAGTGGTCTGAGTGCCAGGTCCAGCTAGGTTTAACCCTTTTTTTTTTTTTTTTTAAATAAACATAGCAGTTAATCCAGCCTCTAGTGGCTGTCTCATTGACAGCCGCTAGAGGGCTTCCGCGCTTCTCACTGTGATTCTCACAGTGAGAAGGTGCCAGCGTCCATAGGAAAGCATTGTGAATGCTTTCCTATGGACTGGCTGAATGTGCGCGCGGCTCCTGCCGCGCATGCGCATTCAGCCGAGGAGGAGGAAAGTCCCCCGCCCGGCGCTGGAAAAAGAGGTAAGTTTAACCCCTTCCTCTCCCCAGAGCCCGGCGGGAGGGGGTCCCTGAGGGTGGGGGCACCCTCAGGGCACTATAGTGCCAGGAAAACTAGTATGTTTTCCTGGCACTATAGTGGTCCTTTAACTTCAAGGGAAAGTATTCTTCAAAAGTACCAACAATCAGAATGTGGATTATTTTAAAATTAGAACAATTAAGTGGGAATGCTTTTATTTAGTGTTTTTCCTAAAACACCCATGAACATTTTATAAGCTGACAACCAAACAGTGTAGTTTTACCATTATGCCCCTGCATGTGGGTAACCTACTGAACATCAAACCCTTAGTGTACAAAACACTCTGGTGACTAATATAGAAAACATACCATGGGGCAAGGTTATAAACGTGCATCAATTACCATGGAAACCAATGGAGAATTTCTACCTATTGCTTCACTTTTAGCATTTGTAAAAAATAACATCTGTAATCACTCTTTTTTTAGGGTGAGGGGGATACAGAGGCATTTTACTACGGATTTCAGTAAAAATAGTTCAGTTATATATTCTCGAACAGCCCTTACCTTTGATAGACCTTGTTTCTTACTCCCTTCTGAAAAGCCAACAGATAATTTCGTCCATCGGCAGAAAATACTTCCACGGCAATTGGCTGCAAGACACACAAGCAGCTTTGAAAGCAGAACCTTTGCCAAAAGCAACATTTATATATAGCATGCTGGCAAAGCAGGCACCGTTCCTTCTATACACTTTACATTTTAATTCACACTGGAGCTCTGTTAAATCAGGTTTAATATACTGTGTGAGTGTGCAAAAGGTCTGCAACAAAACATTAATGCAAGTATCTAACCAGCATAAAACGTTAAACTGAAATGTACCTCTAAAATATATCTACAAGAAAAATCTAGAATGTAAAAGCTGAAACGCACCGCACTGCCAGCAACAAAGAATACATTAATTCAATAGAAAAAAATGCATTGAGATGTTCAATACAGTAAATAACATAATATGTGTTATTCAAAACAATAATAATGAACAATGATATAAAAAACAAATAAGGAATTTAAGATGTTTAGACTGAATAGCTGAAAACATAACAGACTTGGTCATATTATCCAGTTTGGATATTTTAACCAAAATTATGAAATTCAAGTTAATTCATACTTAATAACTTTGTTAAGATTTTTGATAGAAAAGTTTTAGATTAACTGGGTTATTCGATATAAATTACCGTATATACTCGAGTATAAGCCGACCCGAATATAAGCCGAGGCCCCTAATTTTACCCCAAACAACTGGGAAAACGTATTGACTCGAGTATAAGACTAGGGTGGGAAATGCAGCAGCTACTGGTAAATTTCTAAATAAAATTAGATCCTAAAAAAATTATATTAATTGAATATTTATTTACAGTGTGTGTATATAATGAATGCAGTGTGTGCGTATGAATGCAGTGTATGAGTGCAGTGCGTGTATGAGTGCAGTGCGTGCGTATGAGTGCAGTGTATGAATGCAGTGCGTGTATGAATGCAGTGCGTGTCTGAATGCAGTGCGTGTATATGAGTGCAGTGTGTGTGTATGAGTGCAGTGTGTGTGTATGAGTGCAGTGTGAGTGCAGTGTGTGTGCGTATGAGTGCAGTGTGTGTGTATATATTAATTGAATATTTATTTCCAGTGTGTGTATATAATGAGTGCAGTGCGTGTATGAGTGCAGTATGTGTGTGTGAGTGCAGTGTGTGTGTATGAGTGCAGTGTGTGTGTATGAGTGCAGTGTGTGTGTATGAGTGCAGTGTGTGTGTGAGTGCAGTGTGTGTGTGAGTGCAGTGTGTGTGTGAGTGCAGTGTGTGTGTATATGAATGAAGTGTGTGTGTGATGCAGTGTGTGTTTGTGTATGTGTTGGTGGGGGTGGGCATTTTGATATATTATTAATTATTTTATTTTTTATTTTTTAATATTATAATTTTTTTATTATTATTATTTTTTATTTAATTTAATTATTATTAAAAAAAAAAATTTATATTTTTTTTTCGTCCCCCCTCCCTGCTTGATATATGGCACGGAGGGGGGCTCCTTCCCTGGTGGTCCAGTGTCATTGGTTCAGTGGGGGGGGAGAGGGGTGCTGGCAGAGCTGTACTTACCTGTCCTGCAGCTCCTGTCAGCTCTCTCCTCCTCCGCGCGGTCTGTGCAGCTCCCTCTGTCAGCTCCCAGTGTAAGTCTCGCGAGAGCCGCGGCTCTCTCAAGACTTACACTGGGAGCTGACCGAGGTGCTGAACGGACGGCGCGGAGGAGGAGAGAGCTGACAGGAGCTGCAGGACAGGTAAGTACAGCTCTGCCAGCACCCCTCTCCCCCAGTCTATATTATGGCAATGCAAATTGCCATAATACAGACTCTGACTCCAGTATAAGCCGAGTTGGGGTTTTTCAGCACAAAAAATGTGCTGAAAAACTCGGCTTATACTCGAGTATATACGGTAATGGGAATTTAATATTTATGCAAAAATTTTAAATAAATCTCAAAAAAAGCTAGTTTTATATGGTTTGGCCTATGTGATTTAAAACTCCTTTTCAGGATTATCGTGAGAATTTAAAGTGAATTCAAGTAGAATTAAACATTTTAGACCAGAGTAGCTGAACTGAATGCATAGCTGACTTATAGAATTTTTTTAATTTGGCTATTTTGGCCTTAAATTTTAAATTCACTTTGAATTGTAATTTTAACCCCTTAAGGACCAAACTTCTGGAATAAAAGGGAATCATGACATGTCACACAGGTCATGTGTCCTTAAGGGGTTAATGAATAACCCCATATGAATTCCTAAATTGACACTTTATTGTATAACTCTATGAATGCAAACATAACGATCACATACCTGTAACAAATATCGCCGTTTGTGAACTTCTTTGATATCTTCATAAGCAAATATGCTGCAAGTTCTCTTCAGTTGGCTGGGGCCCTGTCTCGCTCCACGTGGTATGATTGGTTCATGCATGCTGCAGGATGATACAAGGAAGGGTATTAGGGCTCATTAGGTACAGACATGTGACTTTAAGAAATTCTCCTACTTCTGGCTGCAATATGAACAATAATATCCTGCAGAAAGTCTAAATGCATAGCTTGTTAGGGATAGCATTAATTGTTAAATATTATAACTGAAAATATTCTTTATACTAAATATCTCTCACCTCTACGGCTAATGATGCCTAAATGTTGCAATTTGGTTGTCAAATCATTGTTCAGAGAATAACCTTCTCTAAAGTTTTAAATCTGAACTAAATCTGAGCTTTCTACAAATACACAACATGCGTCTTTGAAGCATTGGAATTGGAATCTAATTACTTGTAATATTTAAAACATATATATTTATAATTTTTAACAAAATAAAAAATGCATGCATATTCAAACGTGAATAACTGGCTTATTTAAAAACATTGCATAGGCATGCTACTAGTTAGTTTTCGATCTTTAAAAACAGCTTTATTGTGCAAATTGTACAGAAATATTTGACAAGATGAAAAAAAAAACAAAGAAAAGAAAAAAATGAAAAATAAACAGATTCTATGACAATAAATAAATCTATATATATATATATATTTAAAATAATCACATTTTATTTTCTCCTAGTAACACAAATAAAGATCTTGTTGCTTACTTTGCAGGTAGCGTTTCTATGTCACGGATTTCTCTGCTGACGGTCATTGTAAATCCGTCAACGACATAAAAATGTTCTTTACCGAAGAGAAGAAGGCCTTCACTTGTGTCCAATCCCTGGACTCTTGCACAACGATACATGTGCTGAATCTGAAATAAGAGATTCAAAAAACAATTACATTGATACAGTATATAAAGCATTGATATATATTTCTGAAGATGGTATTCGAACAGATGAGGAGGACGGTCTATCTGGTATATAGCTTCTCAGCTGAAAGTACAGGTTTTATTTTTGATTGTGTTTCATACTTTAGATATTGTGTCTATCTCATGCTTAATAAACACCATAAATACCTTAATCAGTCCCTTATAACCATGTACAAAATTAGCAATTCCAGACACACAAAGTACTTTTAGCTTGCTTATAGCTTTAGCTCAGAGGCTTCTCATTGACAAGCCTCTGATTGGTGTTTTCCCCATCATAGACTGAACGGGGAATGGCTTGAAAATGCTCCAGAAAGAAGGTCTGCAGCTTTTACAAGATGTTTTTTTCCCCATACACCTCCAAAGAAAACCTGGAATATAAAGAAATGTGTCACGACTAGTAATGTGGTCCAGCACGCAGAAACTATGTAAACATATACATAAGTAAGAAAAGGAAAATAACAGGATAGAGCGTAAACCGGACCTTAGAATGGCCGGGCTAATACGCTAGAGACAGAGAATGGTCAAAGGGAAAGCCGAGGTCAAGGAAGCCAGAAAATACTCAATACCGATAAAACAAGCCAAGTCAGGGAAACCAGAGATCAGAATAACCAGGGAAACGCCAAGGATCAGGATACCAGGAAATCAGAAACACGAGAATAGCACTTTCAGGAAATCAGGAAACTGAAACCACGACATGGCAAAGTACTGGAGTGAATTAGGGGTTTAAATACCCCTCTCTAAGCTACGATTGGTCAGAGGGCGACCTCTGACCCCAGAACGTGCGTGTGCGTTGACGTCGTGACGTCACGCACAAGTTAGTATAATTCTCGGGGGCGGGGCTATCCATAGACGCGACCACGTGGTCGGCGCCATATTGGATTCGGGCGTGATGCCCGGAAGAACTATGTGCACGGTTCCCGGCTCGCCGACGAGCAGGTAAGCTCGTGTAGTCGGTGCGGTCGTGCCGGTTGGGCACGGCCGTGAGGCTCGGCGGGCCGGTGACCGCAACAGTACCCCCCACTCGAAGACCACGCACCGGGCGGGAAGGACCCGGCTTAAGAGGAAAGCGGTTGTGAAATGACCGGATAAGACGGGGCGCATGGACCCGGTCAGCAGGAACCCAACAACGTTCCTCGGGACCATAACCCTTCCAGTCAACGAGATAGGACAAGACACCTCTGGATAATTTGGAGTCCATGATAGAATGGACTTCATATTCTTCTTGATCACCCACTACCAAGGGCGGAGGAGGAGTGGATAACCTGGTGTAGCGATTGCAAGTAAGGGGCTTGAGCAGAGACACATGGAAAGTATTCGCAATTCTCATATGAGCCGGTAGTGCCAAAGAATAGGTCACTGGATTGACACGTTGGGTAACTCGAAAGGGACCTATGTACCGAGGGGCAAATTTCATGGACGGGACCTTAAGTTTGATATGTTTTGTGGAGAGCCACACCCTGTCACCTGTGAGATATACAGGATTAGCGCCCCGTTTTTTGTCAGCTTGGGCCTTTGCTCGTAATGAAGCTTTTTGCAGAGCTGAATGGACGGAATCCCAGGTATCATGAATTGATTCTAAACGGGTGTTCAAGGCAGGAATTTCCGTGTCTGAGAATTCAGAAGGAAAAACAGCGGGGTGATAACCCTGATTTACAAAGAATGGACTATGATTAGAAGATTCATGAGTGGCGTTGTTCCTGGCGAACTCAGCCATGGGTAAGAGCTCACACCAGTTAGACTGATTGGCATTTATAAAGCAACGTAAATAGGCTTCTAAAGACTGATTCGCCCTCTCTGCTGCTCCATTTGTTTGAGGGTGATACGCCGACGAAAAGGAGAGCCCGATGCCTAATTGCTTACAAAAGGAACGCCAAAACCTAGAAACAAACTGGGTACCTCTGTCAGATACTATGCTTTTGGGTACACCGTGCAACCGAAAGATCTCTCT
Organism: Pelobates fuscus; assembly: GCF_036172605.1. Lineage (NCBI taxonomy): Eukaryota > Metazoa > Chordata > Amphibia > Anura > Pelobatidae > Pelobates > Pelobates fuscus. Next base: position 220,030,282 of record NC_086322.1, read on the forward strand.
CAAGAATATTTGAACTAGATGGTAATTTTTTAAGGGGGACAAAATGTGCCATCTTTGTGAATCTATCGATAACCATAAGGACTGTATTAAACCCGTTTGAACTGGGTAGATCCACAATGAAATCCATGGCTAAGTGGGTCCAAGGAGCACTGGGTATGGGCAGTGGTTGTAACAGTCCAGGAGGCGATCTAGGAGGAACTTTAGAAACGGCACATATTTGACATGCCCCAACATATTCTTTGATATCGTTTCTAAGAGCAGGCCACCAAAACCTCCGGGAGATGGCAGAGAGAGTTTTATGGACTCCAGGATGGCCTGCTGTGAGGTTGTCATGGAACAAATCTAGTACCTTCTTTCGAAACTGAGGTGACACATACAGTTTGTCCGGAGGTTTTCCCACAGGTGCCTGAGTTTGATCTGCTATTATGGCACAGAAGAGTGGAGAAGACACTTCGGTAACTGTAGTGGCAATGAGGCATTCAGGAGGTATAATAGGATATATCACCTGTTCCGGAGCTTCATCTGTCTCAAACTGCCTAGAAAGTGCATCTGCCTTGGTGTTTTTAGTACCAGGCCTGTACGTAATTATGAAATTGAATCGGGAGAGGAACAATGACCATCTAGCCTGACGAGAGGACAGTCTCTTAGCGTCCCCAATATAAGCCAGATTCTTATGATCAGTAAAGATCAAAAGTGGCTCTTTGGAACCTTCCAAGAGATGCCTCCATTCCTTAAGGGCAAGTACAATGGCCAAAAGTTCCCTATTCCCTATGTCATAATTCTTCTCTGCAGGTGTGAGTTTGCGAGAGTAAAATCCACAGGGATGTAAAGGTGTATCAGGACTTTCTCTTTGAGACAGAATGGCTCCAACTCCTGTCTCTGATGCATCCACCTCTAGGATAAATGGTTTGGTTGGATCAGGATGGGTCAGGACAGGTGCTGAGGAAAATAAAGATTTTAACAGTTCAAATGCCTCTCTTGCTTCTTTGGGCCAAGATATACAATTTGCTCCTTTTTTGGTTAAATTGGTTATAGGGGAAATCACGGAGGAAAAACCCTTTATGAATTTGCGGTAGTAATTCGCAAAACCTATAAAGCGTTGAGTGGCTTTAAGGCCCTTGGGTAATGGCCACTGTAAGACTGCCTCCAGTTTACGGGGATCCATCTGGAAACCAGACGGAGATATAACGTATCCAAGGAATTGTATCTCCGTTTGGTCAAACTGGCATTTCTCCAGTTTACAGTAAAGGCCGTTCTGTAACAGGGTTTTCAGTACAATTCTCACATGTTCGTGATGTGTCTCTAGGTCTGGGGAATAGATGAGAATGTCGTCCAAGTACACTAGAACGAACATGTGAAGGTACTCTCTTAGGACATCGTTAATAAAATCCTGGAACACCGCTGGAGCGTTACATAATCCAAACGGCATAACCAGGTATTCGTAATGTCCCATTCTGGTGTTAAACGCGGTCATCCATTCGTGACCGTCCTTAATCCTGACTAGATTGTATGCGCTTCGGAGATCGAGCTTGGTAAAGACTCGAGCTCCCTTCAATCTATCAAACAGCTCTGATATAAGGGGAATAGGGTAGGCATTTTTTATGGTAATCCTATTCAAACCCCTATAATCAATACAAGGGCGTAGGTCTCCCTCTTTTTTAGAGACAAAGAAGAATCCAGCCCCGGCTGGTGAGGAGGACCTACGGATATGACCCTTTCTGAGAGCATCCTTAATATATTCCTCCAAACAAAGATTTTCCTGGGAGGACAAGGCATAGACTCCTCCCTTGGGAGGCATAGTCCCTGGTAATAAGTTTATGGTACAGTCATAAGGTCTATGAGGAGGTAACCCTTCTGACTGGACCTTGTTAAATACCTCTTTCAAATCCATATACTGCGGTGGAATTTGTGTGGTCAAGGGAGGTGCAACAGGAACATTAATGGTACCAATAGGTTGTGGGATTTGCTTAAAGCAAACACCTTTGCATCTTTCACCCCAACTCACAATCTCTCCTTCAATCCAATCCAAACGTGGATTGTGTTTCAGGAGCCAAGGGAAACCGAGTATTATCGGAACTGTAGGTGAAGATATGATTTGAAAGGTCATTTCTTCAGAGTGGAGAATACCCACTGAAACAGTGATTGGCAGAGTTTCGTGTGTGATGAAAGGCTGGGTAAGAGGCCTTCCATCAATGGCCTCGACTGCTATAGGTTTCTCTTTATGTCTTAAGGGCAGGAGATGTTTTGCAGAGAATTCTTTGTCTAGGAAATTCTCCGCTGCCCCAGAGTCAATCATAGCCTCACACTGAACAGTGTGTTCTTGAAAGATAAGGTTACTTTGACAAGGAAACGGTTCTTAGTCAATTTAGGGGACATATACATCACACCTAAGGTCGGTCCCCGTACGTGCCTTAGGTGTGCAAGTTTTCCGGCCGAACCGGGCATGACGATCTTAGATGTCCCTTCTTGCCACAATACATACATAACCCCTCGTTACGTCTGTGTTGTCTCTCTGCCTCAGTGAGTTTAGCGCTACCCAATTGCATGGGTTCAGGTTCTGCAAGAGGCGTTTGGCTACTCACCATTGGGTTAGAGAAACGAGGAGCTATGGACAAATTAGAACGTCTGTTACGTTGTTTGTTTTTCTCTCTCTCTCTGAGCCGGTTATCAATGTCTATCATGTAGGCAATAAACTCATTAAGATTAACCGGAAGGTCTCTAGCTGCAGTCTCATCTTGTATACTCTCAGCTAGACCTTCAGAGAAAGCAGCCACCAGACCACTATTGGTCCAATCAACCTCAGACGCTAATGTCCTGAACTCTATTGCATAATCGGCTACAGAACGACTGCCTTGCTTGATTCTCATAAGGGCTTTGGCAGCGTTCTTCTCCCTGCCTTTAGGTTCAAACGTAGCCTTAAAGGCCGTAAGAAATGTACTGTAATCACGGGCTACTGCGTCACCACTTTCCCATAAGGGGTTAGCCCAGGTCAAGGCTTTTCCAGTTAATTGGTTCATCGGATAGCCTATTTTAGATCTATCTGTTGGGAATGAACCTGGGGAGGCCTCAAAGTGGTATTCAATTTGGTTTAAAAAACCTCTGAATTCCTTAGAATCACCTCCATAGCGAGGGGGCGGTGACAAGGTTATGGACGGTGGTTTATGTGGTACGGGAACCACTACAGGTGGCGGAACCACAGGTGGTACCGGAGGGACCTCTAAATAGGCAGTCCTCTGGAGCAAGGTCTGAAATGCCTGGGCAAATTGGTCTAACCTGTGGTCCATATCCTCCACCCTACTTTCACAGGCGATCATATGTTTGCATAGTTCTGCAGGATCCATGGCCATGTCGTAATGTCACGACTAGTAATGTGGTCCAGCACGCAGAAACTATGTAAACTTATACATAAGTAAGAAAAGGAAAATAACAGGATAGAGCGTAAACCGGACCTTAGAATGGCCGGACTAATACGCTAGAGACAGAGAATGGTCAAAGGGAAAGCCGAGGCCAAGGAAGCCAGAAAATACTCAATACCGATAAAACAAGCCAAGTCAGGGAAACCAGAGATCAGAATAACCAGGGAAACGCCAAGGATCAGGATACCAGGAAATCAGAAACACGAGAATAGCACTTTCAGGAAATCAGGAAACTGAAACCACGACATGGCAAAGTACTGGAGTGAATTAGGGGTTTAAATACCCCTCTCTAAGCTATGATTGGTCAGAGGGCGACCTCTGACCCCAGAACGTGCGTGTGCGTTGACGTCGTGACGTCACGCACACGTTAGTATAATTCTCGGGGGCGGGGCTATCCATAGACGCGACCACGTGGTCGGCGCCATATTGGATTCGGGCGTGATGCCCGGAAGAACTATGTGCGCGGTTCCCGGCTCGCCGACGAGGCTCGGCGGGCCGGTGACCGCAACAAAATGTTCTTTTCCCTGATGGTGTATATATACAAAATAGTAGATAATTTTAAAAATAAATAATATATTTATATATCAGTGGAGACAGGAGTTGCCTTATCCCTTATCAAGGACATCATCAGATAATTGTTGTGTTTTCTGATTTCTCCAACTTGTAATTTTCTATTTTATGGTGTTAAGAAAGCCCATTTTAAACCTGTTGTTTTGGCTATTTATTTTTGCTTATTTTATCTAATTGGTAACAGTATAATACAACTAACCACAGAATATATCTAATGGTTTAGTAAAAAAAGAATAATACAGAATAATTCACATTTACATAAAATCGAACATAATGGGGCACAGTATAACTGCTCAATGTATCAGCTGAAATGGGAATAGCCAAAAAAAAAAAAAGCTTAGTTTACTATGGTTTATGCATATGTACTGTATAATTAAACATTATACCACGAGGTGGCACTCTTGCCTTAAATGAGAACCAAAACCAAAAAATAAATTACAAAAATGTTGGTTACATGGGAAAAAAAAAAGCCCCGTCTAGGTTTTGAGGGAAAAAAAACAAAACAAACATATGCTTTGCAGTGGAAGCACTAGTTAACAGGTTTATTGCATGTCCATGCGTTTAAGCATAGACGTGATGATGTTTCAGGGAAATAATCAATATAGAAGAAGACTCTGCTACATTTCCCAGTATATATATCAATATGTCATCACAATGGCAAAGTGGCAATGGCCAATGGCAATCACAACAGGTGTTATTAGGCAATAGGCTTGCTGTATTTGGGTATCAACTTAAAATTATGCCAAGTGTTAAGATCTTGTTGAGCAGCATTTGCTCCAGGATAGCTGTGTGCACCAGGCCCCTTTAAGATTGTTTGTTCATAGAACAGTTTAGTGTGTGTAACGTTTGCAGAATATTGATTCACACGCTGCCAGATTATTTTGTATTGTTGTATAATGTTGATATAAAGAATACAATAAAAGAGGTTAAAGTGAAGAGAAACACAAGATGACCTGAGCCATAATCTAATAAGATTACAATTGAAACAAACCTCAAGATATACAATCCACATGGCCAAGCTCCATGTAGATAAGAGCAAACATTCCTGTTATACACCGTATTTAAAGGGACACTCCAGGCACCCAGACCACTTCTACCCATTGGAGTGGTCTGGGTGCCAATTCCCACTACTTCTAACCCTGCAAGTGTAATTATTGCAGTTTTTTATAAACTGCAATAATTACCTTGCAGGGTTAAATCCACCTCTAGTGGCTGTCTACTAGACAGCCACTAGAGGTCACTTTCTGGTTTGTAGCACAGATTATCTGTGCTAGAGCGTCGCTGGACGTCCTCACGCTGTGTGAGGACCTCCAGCGTCGCTCAAATCCCCATAGGAAAGCATTGAAATTAGTTTTCAATGCTTTCCTATGGGGAGCGCTAATGCGCATGCGCGGCATTGCCACTCATGCGCATTAGGTCTCCTCGGCCAGTGGGCAGGATCAGTCTCACCAACCGGCCGACGGAATCACAGGGAGGAGCGGCGCGGAGTAGGAGGCAGCGACGAGGGACATCGCCGCTGTCCCAGGTAAGTGACTGAAGGGGTTTTCACCCCTTCAGCAACTGGGGATTGGTGGGTGGGAGGGAGAGGGACCCTCCAGTGCCAGGAAAACTGATTGTTTTCCTGGCACTGGAGTTTCCCTTTAACATCTTCTACTTATAGCACATATAGCACTATACAGTACAAATTAATGTGTTTCGATTTCCTAATATTTACCTTCTCTCCTTCCTCAAGTAGTCTCAGCAGTGTCGTACTGTCCATCTTCTCTTCTTCATCCATTGATGACCCTTCTGACAGCTGATCCTGCAAGAGGTCCTGATTTTCATCTTCACCTCCATCTGGTGCAGATCGAGATCTCTTCAGAGGGGCTTTCACTAGGCCTGTATACAGCAGAGGACAGGATAGAAATGCTATTAATATTACAGAACCATACATTCTGATGGTAGTATATTTTTTCCACTTAAAAGCCAAGTGTGTAATGAATTGTGAGTACTACTCATACACCAACAATAGGGTTCCAACAAGAAACCAGATCTATAATCCAGTATAATAGAACAACAAAAAGATGATTCAATACTGCTTTAGCTAAAGAAAGGATTGAAACCCTGTCATTGCTTAGTGTATGCCCAAAAGATTGTATTAACAGATTAAAAGAGTTCTGGAACATTTCTTACAATAGAAGCTGTATCTTTCCATTTTCCAGTGAAGGTGAATCCCTTTCACAAAACTCACAGGGATCAAGTGAAAAGCATTTCAGATAAAGTACAAACATTAAAATGCAGCCATAGCTTAATAATAAACAAAATCTTATACATTTAAAGGATTCAAATATGATTATATATCTACCCGTCAAAGTTACACAAACACATCCAAATGTAAAAAAATTTTTTAATTGGTTTAAATACTAAGTAACCTCTGTTGATTAAAAACAAACAAACAAACAAAAAAACACATTTTCAACATTTCTACTTCCAGAGTTGAGAAGCTGAAATATAGGATTTTAAAAAAAGTGTTTACCATAATTTTCTACAGGAAGTATGTGTTTGCAAATTCTCTCCTTAAATTTTTTTTACAGTTTTTCCCACATTTCAAACAGGTGATAACATACATTACATTTTAAGAATTATAATTTATAAAGGACTTCACAGCATTCATTGACTGGTATGTTAAACGAGCACTATAGTCAACAGGTCCCCTAGCCTTTTTTCTTGCTTTTATATTAGTTTGCCATTTAAAAAAAAAAAAAAAAAAAAAAAAAAAGATTCTCGCCAGGCCACGCCCCCTTTTTCATCAAAATTACAAAATAGCAGCGCTCAGACGCTTCTCTTTGAGAAGCGTCATCACTCTCTGGTGCACATGCGCGGCTTCGCACTGTACCAATCGCATTCTTCATAGAGCGGCATTGAATGCCGCTCTATGAATGAACTGAATGCTCTATACTCGTTCGCGAGCTGACACTGTTCATGCCCGCCCCCCCTCCTACCGACACCCTTCTCAGCCCAAAGTTTGTGTGTTTCCATAGAAACATTATATATAAAGATATCTCTATAAATAGTGTTTGTATAAAAACACACACATTTTAAATAAATATTGTAAACACACACACACTTTCTCTCTCTATCTATTTCTGTCTATCTATTTCTCTCACACACTCTCTCTCTCACACACACTCACTCATTTTTAAAATAAGTTTACTTAGCTGCTTGAAGTCAGTAGATCCTCCTGCTCGGTCTCCTGCCTTCTGCATTCAGCCTGTCAGCCCGAGCCGACGCTGTGTGCGCAGGAGATCCTTATCTCCCACACTGTCAGCTCTGATTGCGGTCAGGCTCCAGGTTACTACAGGACACAGGAGGTGCGTTTACAGTGCCTCCTGTGTCCTGATAGCACGTTTGATGTCTTCAGCTAAGCGTGAAGACGTCAAATGTAAGTCCTGCGCATCAGGCAGGATTTGACTCGGAAGTCCCTCTGGTGGCCGTCTGAGTGACTGCCACTGGAGGTGTTCCTAGGTTCTAATGTAAACACTGTATTTTCTCTGAAACACTGTTTCTCTGAAAATACAGTGTTTACATGAAAAATCCTGTAGGGAGCTACTGTACTCACCTGAACAACCCGATTAAGCTGAAGTTGTTAAGGTGTCCCTTTAAGCGACCTGGAAACAAAACTGCCACACTTACAGCGAGTAAAAGCACACCAAAACATTCCATTAACAGAAAGACAAGTCGCCGTGTTGGAATTATTGGAAATATAGCTAGATACCAAAATACTTTGAAGAGAAGGACATACAGACGTTTGCAATATGTACGACAAGCACCCACCTCATTTTCAGTAAAATAATTGCCTAAAATTACCAATTGTCTTTCGTTTAACCTCTGGCACCCTTTATCTACCCCTTTCTACAGCATCCAACAGTATTTTGGTAACTACTTCTTTCCAATTGTTCCTATCGGCTATGTTACCTAATAATTTTCCCCTCGATGGAGACTGGAAGCAGTACATACTCTCAGTCACACTACTACTTATGCACACCGTATATGGAAACATACACCTTACACTTAGAATTATCTTTTACTTATTACTACATGACAGATTTATGATGTGCCATGTATATAATTTTTTTTCTCACCTTTTACTCTGGCAATAGTGTCTTCTCCATGCTCCGGTTCATGTTGAGCCGCTTCGCCCTCAGAGCTTTCTTCCACCGTGTCCTGAAACACTGCTGGGTTCCCTGGCATCAGGCGCATATAGTAATCCTTACTGTCATAGCTCACTGCGCGGCGGTAACGAGCTGGCTTCTGTAACAATATATTACTCACTATAACCAAAAGAGGATGCAAACATATACCCAAAATGATGCTGTTGGCATTAATAGTTCATAAATATTAAAGTTTAAAAAATAATGCAATAATAGGATGTAGCGCCCCAACGTGTTTGATTACACACTTGTGTCTGCTGGCGGTGTACAGCTGCTTTATCCAAAAACAGACTTAAAACAGCAGTGGGAAATAAATATGTATTATTATTGATCAGTTAACATGCAATTAAAGATTATTGAGCAAGTCACCATGAACGTGGCACAATGTGATATAGGCAGAACAGCCCAGTGGTGCAAAGCAGATTAGAGCACAAGCTGTGTTGCTGTGAATTAGGAACTAGGTTTCTTGAACAAAAACTAGCCTCAAATTTAGGCACAGACAAAATTGTATTAAGAACATGGAATATATTCACTATGCACAGAATTGCAGTTAATTTAAAACCCAACTGCAAAGTTTAGGCTACCAAAACTGTTTTGGGAAAGTCTTCCAACTTAGCTATAGTCATAGCTTGCCTATGTCAGCCAAAATTTGCAACTGGGCTTTCCTCTTAGACTTCATTATTTAGTACATAAACTCTATGTCAGTTAGTAATCCAAGTTGTCTGTCCCCTTTTAATCATATTGTTGATATCTAAATCTCTTTAATAAAAAATATAATTATCAAACCCAACATTTGAAAGAGAGCAGTTGATATTTTAATATTAAGAAAAGGGTATATTGAATAGACATCTTGCATTTCTAATAAACTCATTGCAATACTAATTATGTCAGAAACTGATAGAAACACACAATGAAAGGACACATTTAGCAATCTACTTATTAAGAAGATAATTAGGACTGTTTTGCAAAGGAAGTCTATACTATCTTTATTCATTATATCAGACAATTCTAAATCCTTTCATGAATTTGGTGAGATACTGGTGTTATGAAAATGTACACATCATAAAAACTGAGCTTGCTTCCAATTCAGAACCCAACAGCAATAAACTCCTATCCAATAGAGCTGCAAGCTTAGTGGGAACCACTGAGTTAAAACAAACAATTCTGGGGTAATATTTAGAGAGCTCAATACACTTTTACAAGTACCAAGGCTTTTTGAACTATCCAGTTACAAGCACACAGGGGCTTTAAATAAAATATGAGCTGCGGTGAGTTGCAAATTGACTTTTCAGGTATTTCCCTATAAACATTATGTATTCTAATGCAGTGAATGATGTATCTTATCATTAAACAGCCGGTAATTTTTCATTTTTGTTTTGTTTTAGATTTCGGCTTCCCTAATAGATCCAAGAGCAAACATATGTTTAAGGATATACAGTTGAGCAAATTATGGAATGCTGATCTGTGTTTACATTTATAGAACTTACAGCCTTAATTTAGACTCTTAGTGGTTAATGTTGTACATAAATCCACCCTCCATTTGAAAAGTAAGCTTATAACACTAGTAAAAAAATAAAAAAATAATAGTAATGGAAAAAGCCATCTTGATTTTCAAGAGTTTTCTAATCTTTTCAGTTTGTGCCCCTTCCCTTGGTAAAGGCTGTTGAAGAGTGTACCGAGGTGGGCTGTGTTTAGAAGGTATATTTATCACTGCAACAGCACTTCCCAGTAGCGGTGTGCTGCGAGTGCACATGCATGCTTGGGCATCTTCTTGCAGTAATGATGTGTGAGCATGTGCATGTGCACACTCCTTTGCATATCACACAAGACAGCATGTGCAATCACACTCTGATCATCATGAGATATGATTAATTTACAACAGATGTCAGACTTGACAGCCTTGCATACATGTAAATCTAAATTACAAAAAAAACAACCGCAAGATTTTGAAGAAGATGAAAAAGCGCATAATACATTAACTTTAACATATAAATGCAGGCCACTGGTGTTTCTAAAACGAAGAGAAGTCTGACATTTATATTAGGCCAGAGGTCCATGTGAGCATTGCAGATGAAAGCAGAATGTTCCTGGTTCCATACAATGGTGTAAATTAAACAAGAAGAAAAATGTAGCTGCACTAGCCATGGCTAACTTTTATATATAAATAAGTAGACCATTCATGTTTCTGTAAGGAAAAGGAGCCTGACCCCTATATTACGTCATCTGGGCATGTCTGGAAAATGTGCCAGAAAAACATTACTTCAGCTATTTGCAATGTCTGCTTGCCCATAATAGGATCATTTATGTGATCAGCCAATGAACCAGAATCGTGACAACACGGCCATTAACAGCCTGTTAGTGTCTCCCAAAGCTGTACTAGAGGATGCTGTGACAGAGAGAGGATGGTGCCCAGTGACATTTAGAGAAGCAGATCGGTCATGCAGCAGATGAACACTTGTTCTGATGCCAGTACTGTTAACTATAAGGATTAACAAAAACTCAACAGCTCTTTGATACAGTAAAAGCATTTGCATCATCTGTGGGGTATTGCGGTACTTTCCAGTCATGAGCCAACAAATGCATAAGCAGAGGAGCAGTCCCTCTTTTGGGACCAGAATCATGATGTCTGAAGCTGTACTGTCTGAAGGCTAGACTCATGTAAGATTCTTGCACTGTATAAGGGGTCAGATTTATAGATTTATTTAGAATGACTAAATTCTGGAAGATGCTCATTTTCAGAACTCATCTGAGCTTCTATTATCTCTAGCTGTTAATATTGATAAAGGTAAGAGTTGTAGGTCTGCAGTTTCAAGTTTAGAGATAAGCCTTGTTAGCGCGGTGGGCCATGCTCTACGTGCTGCTTTTCAGTGTTGAAGCATTTATTCTTCTTACGTTTACCTTTTCATGGGCTGCCATTAAGATGCCATCAGAGGTTTCAGGCAGTAAACATGGAAATTCGGACTAAAACAGGGCATTAAGTATAGACATACATCAGAAGGTGGTAGCACATTTAGGTCAAAGAAGAGAAATTGACGATGAATGGCATACTTATAAGCAGAGCTAAGCCCAGTTATTGGAATTTAGATTTAAAAAAAATAAAAATAAATAATCCTAAACAAGGTTAGAATCATTATTTCATTCACAGACAGTAACCTACAGTAACAGTAAATATCTATCAGCAGTCATGCTGATTTATGCAGTTGCAAAGCTCATATATACATTACATTTATCAGTTAGAGACTTCTTGCATTTCTAGCAAACGACCAAAGTGGTCATTGGAGAGCCACAATTACAAAGGTGTGGTTTTTGTGATGATGGTTACACAGTATAATATAAACCAGAAAGTAAGAATTTGGGGACTTCTTAATGGCATGCATATAACATTTTACAAGAAACATAATAAAAGATGGTGTCCCATTAGATCTGCTAGATGAAGCAAGATTGCTAACATTTTTGCCATTATTTAAAAGTATGTCAGAAATCAGATGTTTGCATGTGATACATCATCAAAAGCAAGTAAAAAATAGGCGCTAGTAAAAAATGTCTAAAAATCCAAATATAAATACCCAGGGATGTTTTAAAACAAAGAAAGCTGCACCTAAATAAGTGTAAAGCTCCAACAAAACACTCCTAAAATACAAAAAACTCAAAATTAAGCTGCGCTGTGTCTTTAAGACCAAATTTCTAAAGTGCCACAAGTGCAAATTATAATAAAGTGCAAAGTGATATAAAGTGCACTCAATGTGTATAGTGATAATACCTTAAGAAAATAGCTTATACATACATATATGTGTCCTCTCCAGTGGCAGTAAACATATGAAAGGGAGAGACACAAAAAAACAATAATAGTGTAAATCTGTTAAGAAAACCAATTAATAGTATAATATTAAAGTTTACACTCACAAAGATAGAGCAGAGAAAGCCTGCTCTAACTGTATCAGCTTCTTCAAATATTCCCTTAGGGAAAAGGACTGCATGGACGAATAGTTTCCATTCACATTTATTGCCCAACTCTGCACAGAGAGAGATCTGATGAAGCCGTGAACACGGCAAAACGTGTCATCACGCAAACCACGCATTACGCACTGCCGGTAACTCCTCCTCCCGGAAGTCTGGACTAGAGACAGCAGCAACAGTATCGGCTGGAAACTGAGGGCTTTGTCGACACCCCAAAGTGTAAACAGCCTGTTATATCTTATCGTGTCCTGTATGCAGAGGAAGGTGAAGTACCTGTGCAGAGTTGGGCAATAAATATGTGAATGGAAACTATTTGTCCATGCAGTCCTTTTCCCTAAGGGAATATTTGAAGAAGCTGATACAGTTAGAGCAGGCTTTCTCTGCTCTATCTTTGTGAGTGTAAACTTTAATATTATACTATTAATTGGTTTTCTTAACAGATTTACACTATTATTGTCTTTTTTGTGTCGTTCCCTTTCATATGTTTACTGCCACTGGAGAGGACACATATATGTATGTATAAGCTACTTTATATCACTTTGCACTTTATTTTTTATTTTGCACTTGTGGCACTTTAGAAATTTGGTCTTAAAGACACAGCGCACCTTAATTTTGAGTTTTATGTGATACATCACAACAATTATCAAATGAACTATATTTATCTCTAAATGTGCTAATATTATTTCTATCAAAAGAACAGGTGCATTATTTTGGAATGTGCTATGGAACTTGATCAGGGCAATGAAGAGGACAGTGCTTCAGTGTCAGCATTTTGTGGATTCAAAATTGAATAGACAGAATCCATCATGTACTCTACCACTAGTAGATTCCAAAGAGATTAATTTACACTTGAACCCGTGACTCTTTCTTCTCCCATCAATGAAAGGCATTGGTGCTATGAACCCATGAAAAGTGTGACGGAATCCTTCTAAATAAAGCTCTCACATTGTATTTAATCTCTCTGGATATCAAAGAAAATATAATACTGGACAAATGGTCATTGGTAAGTGGGTAGGACTTAAATGAATATGTACTCAAGATTAAATAGTGGTATTTAAATTGTACAATCTCAGCTTCATTGTAAAGAACTAAGCAGAGAACAGGAACCTGTGTCACGTAAGGTTTAGCCTTGCTAATCAAACCTACCAATGTGTTTGTATCATGCTCAGTATCAGGGATGTAGGGGTAGTGGATGTAAAACATGTCGTTTCTCACGATCTTCTTTCTCATTCTACATGGACCTTCAGTCATCTCCAGCATCCACTTATCCAGATGGGATCCAATGGGAGGACCCCAAAGTCCTCTCTCCCGTAGCAGCTCATACTCAATCTGATTCCATTCCTCTGTCACGTACTTCAAAGCATTCTGCTGCCGCTGTTAAAACATTTATTGGTGAAACTGGTTAGCTCTAAAAGAGGTTATTTCGATTAAAATTACTTAAAGACCCAACCTAATGAAAGCATGTGAAAAGTGGGAAACAGGAATACATGTGTAATCTGTTCTCTATGATACAATATACCAAGATGGTAAAAGGTAAAATTGTAAACACAATTTAAAACAACTCAAATTCCTTTATAAAAGTAAGTAATGAGCAACATTCTTGAAGTCAAAGTGGGCATTTGTAGCCTTAAGAGCATACTACTATGTTCATTAATTAATGTCACTCTAAGTTTTCAAAATTGTACATCAGCTAAGAATCTATTTTAATATTATGTAGTGGTTATAGTGCAAACCGTCTATGGGTGGTTTAGGTCAAACTGTTTTAGAGCATATTAAGGGGGGAAAAACAGGGTTCTCCTAGTTCTCATGCTTCCACTGGGATAGGCACACCCAGTGCTCAGACCTAAACACTGCCATCCAAATGTAGACAGATTTGAGCAAAAAACGCAGAAGCAAAATTCCAGTATAATATGGCAGAAGGTTACCGGCAAACCTCCTATGTTTTATCAGAGTGATTCCTTGCACTATTACCACTACAATAGGCTGTAGCAATAATACTTATTTCAATATATATTTTATAATTATATTGGGATTCAAGAAAACAGATGAGAAAGGAGGGAAAAATATTTTTAAAGATAATCTTAGGTGACAGATGCATGTCAAAAAACAGATCATAAGGCTGTTGTGCTCTACACAAATACTGACTTCATTACATCCCTACAGACTGACTTCTTCCCATTCATAGATTTTGATAATATGACCAGTAAACATATGGTCTGCTGTCTAACCTCTTGGTGTTCCTTATACTGCATGTCTACCAGGTCCCGTACAACAGCTATGTGAGTGAAGACCCATTGGGAGATTTCCTGGGAAGACAAAAAAAGAAATGGAAATGAGCACATTTTAATTCAAAAGTAAATCTTGCAAAAAAAAAAAACCCAAAACATCCAAACACTCAATTAAGGCAGATGTAGTATTTCAAGCTATTTGGAAAATATTTTTTCATCATTGAAAATTCCATTCTAATGGGTATTTTAAAATTAGAAGATGTAAGCAGGTAAACAAGCCTTTATCTCGTGCTGTGAGAAGTACAGACTTCATCACCCCAACTATTGCAAAAAAGAGGTCCCAATGAGAGCAATTAGAGGCGTTACATTTTTTTTTTCTCTATTTCTTCTTATTTTTTCATTTCAGCAGTACGTTTTACTAATTAGCCCTCTTGTGCTGAAGGCTTTAATTCTTTCTCTGACAAAGGATCACTTGCATGTTTTTGCTGCTTTTAGGTGTAGCATAACCTCAAAATCTTGCTTTCTCAAAGGAAAATGTGCTCTCTTCCAGGGTTCATTGATCAATCACAAACGTATAATCAGGCAGAGGGTGGGCTGGAAGTATAGCTACGTGGAGAGTTCTAAACATCACATGGGACACATGGGAAAAATACTAGCTCCCACCAAAAGCCTATACACGCAAATATACACAAAAATTAATGGAAACAAAATGCACAGCAGTTAATACTACTGCATTATGAAAAGGTACTTTCAGAACGGAGACTGGTTTACCTTAGCAGCCATAAGGTAAAGGGAAATAATGGTTAAATTTTTTTGTACCCAACATCTAGAATATGATGTAATGATTTTAATAGCTCATTCCTTACATAGCCACACAATTTACTTATAGGTATTGCTGGATCATTAAAGGGATACTATAGACACCAAAACAATCCACAAAGTTTGCCATCCTAAAGGCAGGAAAAGCATCACTGTACTTGTATAGCATCACAATATATACTTTTTAGACATTCCTGTCTTAGTACAATTAATAAATTCAACGCTAGAAGAAGAATATTTAAACACTAGACAAAATAATTACATCAAAAAGCAGTACCCATAGAAGGGCGTGGCCTGACCGTAATGGCGACTGGATTTGTCTCCTGTGAGCTCCTGGGGAGATGCTTAATAAACCTCTGTGATGAACGCCCCTTTGCCTGGACGTTCACCAGGGAGTCCTGGAGGAGTGTGGAGGCTAGCCTCCTGCCCACTGACTATGGGCCACGGCAGGTAAAAAGACTTGGTTCGTGGGATTTATTTGTACTGTTTGGGAACCGAACAAACTCACGAACTGCGGGACTTGTTAACCCCTGGTTACCTCTCCTGAGTAGTGATGTCCCGAACTGTTCGGCGAACATATGCGATGGTCGGGACATCACTACTCCTGAGACTTCAATTATTGTGTGTTCTAATTGTGCGGCTGGGTGGCCGCCGTTCGTATGCACAAACACGTGAGAACTGGGTTGGCGGCCATCTTGTTTGCGGAAATGCAGGCAGTGTTTGGGCATCGATCGCATGGAACTAAAATCAGACAAGGAAACTCCTGAACACCGCTGAGGTTTTGACGAATGCCTGCGTCCTTCCCACGCGTCAGGAGAACGCAGTTCGGTAGGTTTAAACCATACGAACAAACGCTGCTAAATAGCCAGAGTGTGCATTCAGTATTTCTTCCGCATGGAACTCCCGAAGTTGACCAGCAAAAGCACAAAACGCCCTGGAACGGTTTTGGGCATCAGACCATGTGTGTGGCCAGTCAGAACTTTACCCCGGTCACGTTTCGGCTGTGTTGGTGAGAGCTGAGCTCTTTTTGGATATGTTTGGCGCTTAATTCCAGGTTACCGGGGATGTAAAAACTATGGGGGTTCCTAGGTGGGAAATATGTGATTTTGTGTGTTTTCTATAATTTGTCATTTTTGCTTAGTCATGGTAACATGGCATTTTGGGGACATTTTGTGGGTGTGTTTATGTGAGTGTCATGGGCATGTTTTCTGTGTCCCTGTATTGTATAAAAGCAGGCAATTGAGCAGATCATTTTACCCCTTCATTAAGTCTAAGCTAATGTTTGGGGGATTAGGAGCTATATTCACAACTAATCACTACTGTGTTTGGGACTTGGGTGGTTCTTTACGGATATACTCAGCTGGAGTATAGGGATCCATTACAACCTCACATTCTGGCAGAGTGAATTCTACCTTTCCAGTTGGCAACAGATAATACTTATACAAAACAGGTGTGTGAAATACTTACCGACCGCAACAAAGGACCGACCTGGGCACGCTACTCTCTGTCTGCAAGCTTTACCCAGACGCTATTGCACAACTGGGCTATAGTGGGCACAGAGGAAGGGAGAGGCGGCCAATCTCCTGTATAGACGCAGGTCCCACAGAGTCTAGTGGATGTACCGGTGGGGGTGGGTGATCCTGGTCCCCACCGATACCACAACGATGCTCCACGGCAGTACCCTGAATGCGGGAGTGCATCCAAGATGGCGGACATCTTGTGCGCCATGGACCCCAGGGGAGAGGTACTCGACTTCATGCAGCGGCTGGATGCACTTTTTGAGGCATTTTGGCAGAGGTTGAGCGACAGGAGACCTCTACCTGCACATGAAACAGCTAGACCACCTCAAAGAATGCCAGAGGCGGTGAAAAGCTCTCCAATACACCTCGAGGAAGGTGCAGAGCAGAGCAGCGTCAGCACCGACTACTTTCACAGCCAACACGTGGAGTGCGAGGAGAGCAGAAGGTCAGAGGGAGCAGCAGGTGAGCGCGGGACAGTCACAGCTGACATTGCTTGTACTGGGCCAACAACCTGACAATCTTGGATGGCATAGCATCGTACCCAGGGACGTTTTAGCTGCGAGGTAAACAAGGCATTTGCCTTGGGCGGCATTTTCCAGAGGGCGGCAAAAAAAGCCACCCTCAAATGCCCAGGGCAAATGTCTTGTTAGCCTTGCGGCTAACTGACATTCCAGGCAAGCTGCTGGGCGGGCGGCGAGGGAGCACTTTCCTCTGAGCTGTCTGCTCAGCTCCCTCGCGCGCCACAGAGTGAGGCTGGGAGACGGAATATGATGTCATATTCCGGCTCCCAGCCTCATTCTGCGGGCAGCGCGAGGGAGCTGAGCAGACAGCTCAGGGAAGAGTCCTCCCTCGCCGCCCGCCCAGCAGCCAATCAACCCAGCAGCCACTGGACCTCCAGGGAGAAAGAGAACCCCCCAGGCATTCCCAAAGGTAAGAAGGCTGGGGGGGTTAAATAAAAAAAAAGTGTTAATGTGAGTGAGTGTCTGTGTGTGTCTGTTAGTGTGTGTGTGTCTGTTAGTGTGCGTGTGTCTGTTAGTGTGCCTGTTAGTGAGTGTGTGTCTGTTAGTGAGTGAGTGTGTCTGACTGTGTGTGTCTGACTGTGTGTGTGTGTTTGCCTGTGAGTGTATGTCTGAGTGTCTATGAGTGTGTGTTTGTCTGTTAGTGTGTGTGTGTGTGTGTGTGTTTCTGTTAGCTAGTGTATGCGTATCTGTCAGTGAATGTGTGTGTGTGTATTTAGAAGGCGGGGCGGGGGGAAGGGTTGGGTGAGGGTGGCGCCGGGATGGAGGGGGAGGGGGGCGCCTGAGTTTTGTCCTCCCTAGGGCAGCACAAAACCAGGATACACCACTGATCGTTCCCATAACCGGAATAGGTTGACTGCGCTTGGGACTCTCTCTGTGTGTTCCTGTGCAGCCTACTCGTTCCTTTATGTTGAATTCTGAAGTGCTCAGAAGCTTGTTGTCCGCTAGCTAAGCAAGAGCAGACTGCCTGCTATGTCCCTGAAGCTCATTCGGGTGGCATACTCTTTCATTGTTTTGTTCATGTAGTCCTAACCTGAATATTTTTGCTTTGTTTTACTCATGCATATCTAGATTGCTCATATAAGCCTACTCATGCATATTTAGCCTGAATGTCTTAACATTTAAAATTGTGCTAATACTCTTTCAAATGCCATGACACCTCCCATTATTAGGCTTGCTACTGCTGTTGTGACACAGCAAGATTATCTGTTATTTCTTATCTCATGCACAAAATTAAAGAATACAAATATATTTTTTAAAAAAGCAGTACGCATACATTCACAATGTCAAGAAGGAATCTATATATACACGTTTTATTTCCTTCTGTTTTATTGTTAAATGTTGAATACGTAGTAGTACATGCATGACATTTGGTTTCATTTGTAAAGTAGAACAATACCTGTGTGGAGAGGTTATGTTTGTTAAGTCCACTTTCTTTGCGATTTCTTCGTGAACCTGTTAATTTAGAAAGTCCAAAGCCACTGCTTACACGGGACAACTTGGATTGAGAGCTGGGGACCAATGCTTCTCCTTTACTAATGCATTTCTTCTCATAAGCTGTCAAATACACAATACCGAACAATAGATAAGATATTCAAGCAACATAATGGTTTACACTTTAGCGCAGATTAACCATCAAAGAGAGTCGTGATCAATGCAAAGTAATACAAAATGCTTGCATTGGTAGATAAAAATACATTTGGACTGGACATATTTAAGAGGTAAGGCTAATCTATTATTGTGGAATGTTTCACACACAACATACTCTCAGACTAAACACAACACACACTCTCAGACCGTGCTGAGTAGAGCACTAGGGCCCTCAGATCACCCATCCTAGCTTGGGGATAGATCAAAATTAGAGGGTTTTTAGAGAACATTAGAGAGCGCATTATTAAAATGAGAATAATTAGATATTGAGGTCTGTGCTGCATTTCAATCTCCATTGTTTGCATATTGCATTGTTTTCTGACATTTGTGATTTGTAATGGATAGTTTGGGTACTCGGAAATTGCTGGGGGATTTTATTTATTTATTTATTTATTTTTTTAAAGAGGGGGAAAAAAAACAAATATTTTTTTTTCCGCACACCTTCTTGACATGCGAAAAAATAAAAATGATCAACCCTATTTAACTACAGCTATAAATCAGGTCAGCCACAATGTGAGAGGAATAGAAAGACACTGAGTAAACAATTATCATAGTCATGAATAAACTCAAAATAATAGCATGTGAAAGCACTACTAATGTCAGATCAGGTCAACAAGCAGTACAGAACATGATCAACAAAGGCAATGAGATCTCCTAACACAGATGCTTTACTCATAGATATATTCTTAGTGGTTACCATACATGAATGACAAATTCTAACTCAGGTTAAAACCCCATCTGTTGGCAGTCTGGCAAAGCATAATGGCAGTTGTATTTTAACAATTGGGAATCTACCATTAGACCATCCATGTTCTAGCTTACGTAGGCAAGCTTCAGGCAAAATAATGAATATTGTTGAATACTACAGCTGTATGTAAATATGAGGTCCCTAAAGTGCATTCAAGTGCATGCTTGCATTAGAAACCTTACCCAGGTGATTCTGCCAACATCGTAATGTTGCTTCCTCAATAGATGGTCGTACAGCAGCAATGTCCACATGCCCTCGGTCGTTGACAGGAAATGTAACTTTAAACAAGTCTTCCAAAACTTGCTTCTTACTATGAATAAGCTCTATCCATACTCTATTGACGGCTTTCAAAAGAAGTTGACGACCTACACAAACATACAGAAAAATAGATTATGCCTGCAAATTGTTATTCTAGACGATTTCTTCCTGTTACATTTATGTTCTCTCTCCTTTCCACCTCAGGACTGAAACAGGCTTTTAATCTTTATTAAAGTCTGCTATAATTACATAAAATTAAAAGAATATAAGAATTTAGGTCGTTTTAAAATAAGTATTCACACTTCCAATAAGGTGGGCCTGTAAAAAGGCAATTTCTTACAAATCTGTTGTACAGGTTCTCTTAATAAATAATAAGGAAATTATCTCAAATATAAGGAATCTTCAACATTTTCTAAATCTCTGTGCATATAATATTCCCTAAATTAGTCTGTTTGCTTCCTTTTCTATATGCTTCCTTAACAATAAGCTCTTGGTGGTTAGCGTAAAGGAACACTACAGTTTTGCATAAAAAAGCCTGAAGACAATTATAACACTCACCAGAACAAATACATTAAGCTGTAGTTGTTTTGGTGACTATAGTTTCCCTTTAATGAGCAATGAACATCCCTGTTTAGTCACAAACTGGCATAAAACAAAACAAAAAAATACCTTCACTGAGATCCTGATAGACTCCTTCAGGTTCTATATCAGATGGGATCATTATGTGCCAAGTGGTCATCCTTGCTTCTGCTTCCAAACCAAAACCATCAGGGTTGCTACAGAAAGACACATTTACTTATTTATACAGGTTTATATTATTTTACAGATCTTTATGGTATGTAAGATATCGATTTGTTGTCTATCTCAATCCCTAATTACTTAGAGCTCCACAATTTCTCTCCAAGTATAGTCTTCTCTAGCTCTGTCACACGCAGCATGGAGACACAGAGGACCAAAATGAGCAATTCTGTTGCACAGCGCAACAAATAAGCTTTGTAATTGTTTCTTTATATTACTTTGCAATTCTAAGAAATAAAGAGCGTATACGTTTCATCCCATCACACAAAGCAGGACATATCAGTTATCTTGTATAGGATCCAAAACACCACTAACAAGATCACACGTTTATATTAAACCTGCAGTGTGCGGATACCGGATTAATTGTTGAAAGAAAACAACGCTTTACTGCTTTGATACTTATCACATGTAAACACACAAAACCAATTACCCCTCAAAAGCCCAGAAGAACATGATTGGATAATTTGTTAAAACTAAAATGTTGAAAAAAAAAAAAAACATCATTACCTCCCCATGTGTAGATTAATCAGACAGTGAGCGAGGCAGGCAATGAAATCTTGATCATGGTTCCCAGGACCCAGTATTAAATTCCTATTCACCGTAAGAACTCTCAAAGAATCAAGAAGAGCTACTTGTTGAGGAACGGTTTTGTGAGGTCTGGAGAACTGGTACAAGATGGTCCGATTCAAGCAGTTATAAATAGCTTCCAGCGACAAACCTTGAGATCGCCTCTTTGACTACACAAAACAAAAACAAAAAAAATGTTGTTTTCCAAATTCTTATTATTAGATTATCAAATAAGCAATAAATCAAGGAAGCAAAGTTATTCTCCAAAAGAGAGAGCTGTTAGAACAAAAAACAGTGATTTACACATGAACAAGAACAGCTGCCGTGTATTTTGTTTTGGAATTGTATCACGCCCCAGCAGTCTCACTGATCAATAATATGCCATTTCCAGACTTTGTTTATACAGCCCTAGCCATACCTCACTGGATCTGACTTGTGCAGTCTTCCTAAACACTTCCTGTAAAGAGACTAATTTTTTACTTCCTTTATTGCAAATCCGGCTTCATTTAGAATTTCTTATCTCCCGTGCTGCTAATAGCTTGCTAGACCTTGCAGGACCCTACCGTATGTGATTAAAGTTGAATTTACAGAGCAGGAGATACAATCTTTTTAAAGTAAGTTTAAAGATTGAAAATTAAATAATTTTGTTTTCATGCTGGTTGTGTCAGTCACAGCCATAGGAGATGTGGCTA
The DNA here is from genome assembly GCF_036172605.1 of Pelobates fuscus. Classification (NCBI taxonomy): domain Eukaryota; kingdom Metazoa; phylum Chordata; class Amphibia; order Anura; family Pelobatidae; genus Pelobates; species Pelobates fuscus. The sequence goes on from NC_086322.1 coordinate 220,052,213, forward strand.
GAGCTGCATGGACAGGAACAAAAGTGATTTAACTCCTAAATGACAGAGAAAAAGAACATTGAGACTTCAGAGGCATGATCTATACATTAAAACTGCTTAGCTAAGCAAAAGTAGTTTGAGACTATAGTGTCCCTTTAAGATGTTTGCTCTTAAGATAAGTCAGCTAAAGTTATCTTAATTTATAACATCATTGCCTGACAGTATAATTATATATAAGGATTATTTAACTTTAGAATAATCATGTCCTGCAGTGCACAGCATCAAAAGCAGTTAACCTTTTATAAAAAAAAAAAAAAAAAAAAAAAAGTACTGTGCAATGATACCATGCCCTACCTGGGAAAGAAGTTGGATTATACACTCTACCACGAGTTTGGAGTCCTTGTTGAACATCCCTTGCCATAGCTTATCCACAAGCCTCTGGGTGAAATAAAACACGTTGTTTACGAGTACCTGATAATTCCCCCCAGTAGTGATGGGCAAAGAGGCATCTTCACCTGAAAAGAAACACAATTTATATAAATAATATATTTTTGATAGTAGTTTACAATACAAAGGATTTAAAAAAAGGGTTGTGCTCTAACTAGGAATACTATACAGACAAAATCCTATTATCCCCCTCTTCCCCCCACCCCATTCCGCCCCCGGATAACAACATTTTGCATCTGCCTTTATCTTATCCATAATACCAGAAGGAGTAGACAAAGTATAACCCAGTTTTAGGTCCCATATGAAATACCTAGAAGAACATCTGTTGCTAGCAGGTGGTCCATTACACTGTCCAATATGTAGGTCTGGAACTCCTTCTGTTGGGCTCTAGTGGATCTTTCAGGAGAAGACTACAAAAACAAATATGGAAACATTCAGAGGTGAAAGAACAAGTTCATGTAGAAGAAAAAAAAAAAAACAGACAAAACAGAAAGACCAATGAATGTGAAACAATGATCAAAAGCAATCGAATGTAACCTTAATGTTTATTTTATATTATAATAAGATGAAACCCATACATATCTACAAACCACATTCAATAAATATCTAATATTGCAATGGGGGAAAAAAAAAAAAAAAAACTTAATGAATTGTATCACTGATATGTTGTCACGCTGTTTATGGACAGTGACATTTTTTCCCTGTGAAAAGTAAGGTCAATAGAAAACATTTACAGTGTAGTTTTAATAATGCATGATGATTTTTTTTAAACATTCGGTGTTTATTGATTTGGATCATGATAACTGAAGGATCAGAACGAAGACTGCTGTGAGAATTAGACCAATTACTCTTGAACACATTAAGCTTAGTTAAGCAGGGGAACAGTGCAGTTTTTCTTGTGATTATATATAAAAAAACAAGGACATTTAAAGTGTGGGAAGAGTTCTTTTTAACAAAATATATAACATTTGCCGAAGTTACTATAAGATTTAGAGACAATTTTTTTTTAGTTTGCCGTTACTCATTTTTACCAATTAGGGCATCCAATATTTTGCATATAAGGGGGATCAGCATTCTCAAATCTCTAGCAAATACTGAACACTGAAAGATATTGCCCCAGTGACCAATACCACCAGACCCAATGAAGCAAGCAAATATTTATATAAAATCAACATATCTCTACTAGTTGAATAGGGCAATGATCGCTGCAATTCTGAAATACTGTTCTAATACTTTTGCTATTTATGCACTTTTACTTGTTTTTTTCACAATTGCTCCTGTTCCTGAATGTCAGAGTTCACTGTGAATTCAAGGGGGTTTTCTTCAGTGATTGCTTAATTAGTTTGTCAAAGATTAGGCCACATGGTGCTCATTAAAAACAGAAGTATTGGAAAATAAGATTACCTGCACTATAATATTCTAGCTATACCACCAGGAGGATAAAATTACATTAATTTCAATATCTAAAACAAAACCGGAATACAAAGAACAAATACAACTAGTTAAACGTTTTTAAATGTTGGATTAGAAAATTCCATACATGTGACAATCTCTTTAAGAGTCAAGTACCCAAGCAAAGCATGGTCGTGGTATTGTTTCAGCGCACATGATTCATCAGAAAGACATACCTCCAGGAGAAGATCGATCAATGGGGTTTGTTTACTGGCAGGAGTCAGACACAGATTTTCAATCACAAGAACGCGCATGAAATCAAAAACATATTTCTTTGCAGGGTGATTGGTTAGATACGTTTTAAAGCCCACATTGCAGTATTCTGACTGGCTTCTGTTCATGCCAGAATCGGAGCTAAGGGCCTTGAATTCTTCTGCAGGTGATCCAACTTCATCATCGAGGTCAGTGACCTGAAAAATAGCATATGGTATTAAATCCAAGGAATAAATAAGTAAATATGTGCAACTAACACACCGTGACAAACCTGCAATCATTCAGCACATAGGAAGCAGTTATATCTGGTGGCCAGCTATTTAGAAAATCCAGTTCTTACAAATTAGGAATACTTTTATTTTCAAAATATTTCATTTTATAAGTACTACAAGCATTTGACAGAGCTGAACAAGCTGCCTCATTAGACTAGATGCCTTGAGATAAGTGAGAAAACAGGTAACTAACCAAATTCTCAATGGGCCTCAGGAACATGGCAGTAAACCAGTATGCCCTTTACCTTATCAGTAACTTTGTAGACTGTACTTTGAAAGAGTTGGCAAGTTAATCAGTTTTATGAACATAATATTTCACACACACAAAAAACAAAACTTTTTTCCATCTATTTTTCTTGTTACTTAAACCTTTATAGTACCGTCTTTTATATTATCTGCACTGACCTACCCCAATGTAATTAATGTTGTGTGTGTGTGTATGTGTAAAATGTAAAAACAAAAAGCAATAGTCTTGGTACCTCTGTGTAGAATTGCTATACATTAGCTTGCTGTACCCTTCCAGATCCAATTCAAACTGCTAACACTGACCAACAGAGCCCTAACTAACAACTCCTCATTACATTTCTTCTTTACTCAGCAAATATGCTCTTTTTTTGTTCCCTTCACTCTACAAATGACTTTCTCCTGACATCTGCTAGTTCCCGAATTGTGAACCCTCATCTTCAACAGTTTTAAAGGGCTACTGCATTCCTTTGGAACTTGATGCCCTATGCAATCAGACTCTCCCCTAGCCTCCAGTCCTTCAAGAAGTGACTGAAAACACACCTCTCTAGAAAAGCTTGCCATCTTCTTGGGTGATGATTCTCTCATTTAACTTCCCTTATCCCCATAACCCAGCTCACGTTCTCTCCTGACACTATTTGGTTCCCCCACACACCACTTTGACTAGCTTATTGCAACACAGGAATCTTATAGGTCAATCCTTCCTCCCCTCTGACATGCTGTTATTACTCTTGTGTATCTTTACACCTTCCATTTCATAATTGTAACGCGCTGTGTAATATGTTGGCGCTGTATAAATAATAATATAAACCGTCACAAAAATATTTGTGATTGAACAGTCTGTCATTGTCAAACATCAAAAAATAAAATATTGTTGGCCCATCTTGTTTTATAGTTATAATTAGAGGACACTTTGGATAAGCCATTAGCAAATGTTTGTAAGTAAATTAATTGTAAGCTTTATGGGGCACTCTCCAGAAGTGGGGAGCCCCGATTTATATAAAACTGTTTCCAAACAGCTTGACATTAAACCATGGTACAGGCCTAAGACACTCTCAGAAACATAACCTCTACAACTTTGTGTTTCTTTCGTTTCCACCACGTAAAAATACAATTAAAAAAAATAAAAATCTACACTAAACCTTTATTGTTTGCAAGATTTAATCTGTGATTCTAGATTATCCATCTCTTGGCACATGGCACTGCCATGGAGAAACAGGAAGGATGAATTTCTGCACTGATTTCAGAATAACAAATGAGTAGCTCGTACAAGCCACCTTACAAGAAAAAATTGTCTAAACTAATCTGTAAATAAATGTACGTTTTTTTCTATAACAAAAACCTTACTAACAATTCCCCTTGCGAACAAAGTTGTACTTCCCAGAAAACTATAGGAACTTGAAAATATGACTGTAAGGTATCATAGAGGTAAATCACAATTTGTAAACCTCAGTAAATATACTAATTATAAATAACACGCACAACAGTAGGGAGCCGCTGGCTCTGCTCTCAGCTAGACCAAGTTAGACCTGCAGGCTGCTTATACGATGTGCTTCTCAGAGAATGACACACTGAAATAAAACTCCATGGAGTTTATTTCCATGGAGTTTATTTCCATGGAGTTTATTTCCATGGAGTTTTATTTCAGCGTGTCGTTCTCTGAGAAGCACATCGTATAAACAGCCTGCAGGTCTAACTTGGTCTAGCTGAGAGCAGAGCCAGCGGCTCCCTACTGTTGTGCGTGTTATTGACAAATGGTTGCTCACATGCTTGGCGCTGCTCGCACTAGAGGATTTTAATTGATCATAGGGGTAACAAAATGTGTTATTTTATCTTTTGTGTGTGCTCTCACCACTTCTATTTTATTTTCACTTATTTATGTGTGGTGGAGTGACCCACATAGGTGATAGTAGCACCCTGTTTCTTATTGTTTTTTAACCAAATATAAGCTCCTTTTTATTAATATAAATAACCCCTATTTTTATAGCTGCTAATAAGAGCCAGTACTTAGTTGTTACGAATCTAATTTAATTGTGGGCATTATTGCGTTATTGTACCTTTCTTGGTTGTTATTTTATATATTGTTATGCAACATCGCCGCATTGTCTTTTTTTATGAATTAAAGTTGGTACTTGAATAATAAAAGATAAAATGTTTCCTAAAGATACGGAATTAGAACCTCAAATATCCCATATATGCCCGTATTAAAACTCAGAATTTCTCCGTGCGCAGGGAAGGGATTGAATTGTGTAAAGATGCAGAATGCCCATGTTCCATGTGCATCGAAAGTCCAGATTAGTTAGCATAAGCTACTCCAGGCTATCTGGCCAAATTGCATCAAGACAGACTTGCCCCCTACCATTTCAGAGTATGGTCGAATGTTGAATGGGAACACAGATGCTGCCAGTGCACACAGGAACTCTGGGCTGAACCACAATGGAGCAAGATCTGGTACATTGTGATATAGGTACCGAAAGAATTGCATCAAAGTGACTGGGTATTCTCTGAGCCAGGAACCTTCTTCCTCAGACTGCCATGGCTGCAATTGAAAGAAATAAATACATGAAAATTAACACAACACCATTCTCCGACATCATATACAACAGGAACGTGAGGAAATACCTGTAGATCTAGTCGAGGATTGTACAGAATCACATCCCAGACCTATCTGGACATTTCCAGTAACTTGGATTAATTAGTATTTCACAGCAAAGAGTAAGTAATCTATTATCATTTAATTTGTGAAAAAATAACCGGTTACCATTTGACAAGAATAAACATAGCATGAACATCCAGTTTATGGAAAATCTTACATCGTCAGCACCTTTGTTGATAAACAGTAGGTAGGGATGAAAGGGATTTAGGGGTAATTATTTCAGATGACTTAAAAGGTAGGCAGACAGTTTAATAGAGCAGCTGGAAATGCTAGCAGAATGTTTGGTTGTATAGGGAGAGGTATTAGCAGTAGAAAGAGGGAAGTGCTCATGCCATTGTATAGAACACTGGTGAGACCTCACTTGGAGTATTGTACGCAGTACTGGAGTCCGTATCTCCAGAAGGATATTGATACTTTAGAGAGCGTTCAGACAAGGGCTACTAAACTGGTTCATGGATTGCAGGATTAAACTTACAAAACTTGGGCAGACTAGATGGGCATTTATTCAACAAGTAAAATAATAATAAATGCCATTCTATCCCTTATCCATTGAGCCAAACACATGAGACGGAGTGTAATCCCCAATGTGAATTAATGCATACAGAAAACTGGTGAGGTTATTAATATTGGAGAGAGCCGACTGTGCCTTACAGGACAGAATGAATTCATTAAATGAGAGTGAAGGTGACAGCTTTGACACAATAGAACAGATTTCCATTCAGTAGCAACTTGCTGATCTACCTAAGAAGATTGGCTTCTTATAGTCCTGCACTGTGTGCAGATTAAGTCTATTAAGGTAATGCCGGTCGGTATTCCCTTCCTATTTTCAAATTAGGCACTGTCATTACTTTGTCAATGCAAATAACTGGTGTTGAGGATTTAGATAATAATGTATTTGAGATCTCATTACCTGCGGCCAAGAAACATGCAGTTAACCCCCGGGTAACTTTCTATATGAAAGACTTACTGTGCAACCCACAGGCACAAACTGGCTAACACTGCTGATCTACTAACTGTCAAGGACTGCGAAGAAGACAGATAGAATTCTAACAAGTGAGATTCTAAAAAGGGTCTCAGCTGGTATATGAATATATAATACAAAAGGGCCAGTACAAACAGCACTTTGCTAACATGTTTATTAACAGGATTGTACAATGGACAAGAGGCCATCTATTTACAACTGAAGAAAGAAGATATTTTTTTTTTTTTGGAGACACAATATTTACTGGAAGGAATGTATTTCCATTTTGTGGACCACTTGGAAACTGCTTTATATTGGGTTTTTCATTTTCTTCTGTATAATTTTTCATCCTCTGTACTAAAGTTATATTTAGCATTTGTTAAAGAATGTGTATATAGGAAAAAAGTCAGAATTTATTTCAACATCAACATACCACCATGTATGCATGTTTTTGCATAAGTTATCCGTCTAGGCTCCATATTTTTAATGAATGAAGATGCCCATGGCAGGCTCAAATAATTAGTGACACATTGAAACATAAGACAAGGAGGGCGCTGCTCACACATATTGAAAATCTACATGCTGTGTGTTTCTTTTGTGTATTTGCCCAGCGCCTGCTGCACATATGTCCATACATTCATAATACACAATACTCACAGAATTGAGCATGGTCCTCAGCATGCCCAGAAGGAGGAAGGCAGCTTCTGTGCAGACATTGTGGATGGAAGAAAAGACATTTCCACTGGATGCAGGGACTCCAAAGATAAAGGTCCAGATGGAGTCCAAATCAAACTAAGGAGGAAAAACAGGAGGTCTTACATTTGTGACACCTGCACTATGAAAAGACCCTAACAACTGAAACCCCAAGTATTTGTGCGACACACAACAGCCTTCTGGTTCCAGATAACTGGAAGCGAAGTCTGGTTTTGTGTATCGCTCATCAGCAGATATCTTTTAAGGAGTCACATCTAAGCTACAAAATGGCAAAATAGCAGCTGGGCAAAATAGCAGCTCCGCTTGCCAGAAGGAGTGTATAATTAACTCATAATGTACTGATATTTATGGTACAGCACAGAATCTTATAGTATGAGAGATAGCTGCTTGATCCGTTTAAATCCTTAAGACCTATACTGGTATGGAATGTTCTGATCTTAAAGCATTAGCCAAGTTCTCTACAGCATAGAAAAAAACTGAATTGGGGGACACCTGGAACATGCATTTCACACCAATGGTGCCTCTGTAGAAATGAAAATGTATACAAAGTGCAGATTAAAGAACAGTGCACACATACAAATAATACAGTTTTAAATTTTACAAGGCTACTTAAAATCACCTCTCTCTAGTGCTAAATGAACTAAAGTGTAAACTATTATTTTATTGTTGTAGAAGCATTATGAATGCAATATATAATGCAAAATGAATGTGATACTATTTTTTTGAATGGTCACATTACTTTTACATGATATATATATATAACAGATTAAATACACTTTGATTCATTTAGCACTAGTACTACTTAATTTGTCTCCCACATTATAATTAGTGTAGGACCCACCGATATTGGTCTACTGTGGCGTAGTGGTGGGCTTAACACAATAGGTCCATATGCTGGAACTTAATCCCATATTTGTTTGCAGAGATAGGAGATTTTAAGTAGTATTGTAAGATTTAAAACTGTATGTTTGTGTGTGCGCTGTTCTTTAATCTGAGTTCTGTAGAGCAGACAGACAGTATGAAGCAAGCATGACATTGCATGTCAACAGAAGGACTATACAGATTTTAATATTTGCAAAGCCCCGTCATCGTCCATAGTGCTGTATAACGTGATGACAGAATAGAATTTTTTCCATAATGTGTTAAGTATTTAAATTCACCAAAATCTACAAGACTTGCAGGTATCTAGTATTATAAAGGGTTAACACTAATTATGAAAACCTTCTAAGTGCCTTATTACTGTCTGTTCAAGGACAATGAAACATGCAAGCTATAAGCTATAGTTCATTAACAGCTGGAGAATTGTCAGCCAGACTTTTTTTGTTTTCCCCTTTCAATAAACAAGTGCATATTGTTTACCATTCTCTTTAATACGTTAAAGCAAAATGAAGGCAGCATGGCATTAAGCAGACGTGAGCCGTTCTATGGTTTTTACTAATTCCACACACTAATTTATTGCATGATCAGAGTTATGCCAGTGTTTGGATGTGATGTTACATTACAATAAATTTAAGGCAAAGTGAATAAATACAGCCAAAAATTACATTATAGTTAATATAGTAATGAAAAGATCGGAGAACCAACGAAAAAAATAAAAATAAAAAACTAGCAGGAACATGCATAAAGTAACATAGAAACACCATCCAGAAATGAGATTCTTTGGGAGAAAAGTAAAATACGTCAATGTTAGCAAATAATCATGTCCTTTTGCAAGTCAATAGGATTGGAAGACTTTCACATCATTATCCCAGCTCTGAGCCAAGCAACTGGATGAATGTATAGCAAGACAGTGATTCTTCATACAGAAATCAAGCTTTCTAACTGACACATTTTATTTCATGAATATGACCACAAGTTAATATGATTGACAGAGTTACAAAACACTATAAAAAAAAAAATTATTTTAAATAAAGAATTTTTTTTTCCGTCCAAACAAGCTATGAAAGGTTAGTTATGTTTTAAGGTTATACCATGATAATTAAGAACTAATATATGGTTTGCCAAATACCTTTCAGGTCAAAGACCACAGTAAACTGTATTTGTAAATAGTAATATTACATTGTGATATGAATGGATAGTGAGAACTGAAGAAATGTTTACTACTTATAGATTCATATGGATGGGAGTTAAAACTTTTTGATTTTATCAGAAACTATAAAGAACCACATGCTCTGTATTTTACACTCTATAAAACACAAAATCAATGGCACAACTTTACCAGTCCAGCCACCTGCTAAGCACTAAAAGGAAAAACACACAAATATAAAAACAGAAAAAGGTGAACCAAAATAATTAAATTAATAAAAAAAAAGAAGAAAGAGAATAAGGATAGAGGGAAATAACACATACGATCATGCCTTACTGGATAATTCCTACCTGGCAACCACGGTTACTTCGGTTGCTGCTGACAGGTGCACTGACCTGCAAGTTCTCAGACAGTTCAGTAACTGGCTGCTGCAGGAACAGTGCCATGAGCAGAAAGTAAAGTGCAGGTACGTTAGTGTGCTTCGGGAGGAGAGACTGAAGAACTGGGAAGCCAGGAAAGTGACAAGCTTCACGGTTAATCTCCCTGAGAGTTGATCTGCCACCGGCGCTCCTTCCCACATTGAATCCTTGGAGAGAAAACATCACGGACATAAGCAAAGACTAAGGAGTGACTTGTGTAAGGCACGAAGGATGCAGAATAGTTTACGAACTTTAAACAAGACAAAGCTGTCTTGTGAAGTACACGAGGGACAATCTCCAAATTTACAACTCTACAACTCTTTTTCCTTGTATACACACATACACATGTATTTGTCTGTACCAGCTCCAATTTGTTTTTGTTTTTACAAAACTTTGTGCGATCATACTACATGGACATTACTGTGAACCTACTAAAGGACTTGAAAAATTTGAGATGGTAAAGGCATTTGATGACATCTAATAGCACAACTTAGCAGTAAACACAGATTAGTGTCTTGCATTCAGGAGGGTGTGGTTATATACACTAGAGCCCATTCTACTCTAATCCTTGGATTGGGTTTCCTCAATGCTGAATGTAAACAGGACACAATGTTTTTATTAGGTGATAGTGTTTTGATTTACATTTTTCCCCCTGTATGGTTGAGTCCAGGGTTCACACTGAGAGTATGTAAATTTTCCTCCTCGTGTTTACTTCAGAACTAGAGAAGGCATGGTCATTGGTTTTCTTTTGGATATTTGCTCTAAGACAAATATGCCATTGTCTTCTTTTCTTCATTACTTAAAAGAACCCTGTGGTGCCAGGAACACAAAGATGTATTCCTGACACTATTGGTAATATGACTATTTCGATCTCCAGCCCCCTTTCTACTTTAAAAAGGTTATTCTACTCAGCTTTTTTCCCAGCACAGCACCGGTCTTGCGTCGGCTGCCCCGAATCCAATGCTTTCTAATAAGAAAGCACTGATTGGCTAATCAGCATCTCCTATTAGAGATGCACTGAATAAATGCATCCCTTGGGGAGTGTTCAGCATCTCCATGCACATCATTTATATCCATGCACAGCATGGAGATACTGAACGCCAGTGCTACACATTGTGCAGCAACGACCCATGAAGCACATCTAGTGCCTGTCTGTTTGACTTCAACTAGACGTCTTACTAGTCAACAATGTAAATGGCAGTGCTTACATCAAAAAGCTGCAGGGAAAGGCTGTAGACACCAGAACAAGTACATTAATCTAAACAAGAGCAGACATTGCAAATGAAGAGGAGAAATATTAACATTGTTTTGTTTCTCCTCTGCTCTGAATAAGTTTTCAGAGAGAATGTGTAACATTGCTTGACAGGGAGCTAGGATGGAGGGCCCCATTTGCAAATAGGTGCAGATTTCTACCTGTCTACTTATTATTATTCACATCACACAGTTACATATTTATTAAATATAGGGATAAGTAAACAATATAACAATTGCAGTTTATTTCCATAATGCCCTCTCTGAACATGTGTAGCAAAAGTGTCAGCAGAGCTGAAAATAAGAAAAGTCTAGAAGTCTCTACAACAGCAAGATTATGCAACTGTCATAACTACTACTTTGTTTTTTTTAAAAGCTGCTCATCATCCACCTAATGAATGTAACTTCCTTTACTTTCTTCCAGCTAGAGGTGTAGCAAAGTGTGGAAACTCACATGTTCAAGAACAGTGATTCCCAAACTAGTCCTCTAGGCACATCAACGGTTCAGGTGTTGTCGGTAAACTTACTGGAATTGATCTGGGAAATGCCTCTATTCTATTCCTCGAGGACTGAATTAGAAATCACTGCTCTAGAACATACGATGGACCATGAAGAAAAAAACAAATCTGGGCAACTTGCTAGAAGTGGAACAATCCGCAGACACATTATATTGGTTTCCATGATAACATTACCATTTTTAAAACTTTATTCCTAAATACCACTTCATGAATAAGTTGGCTCTTGGAAGATATGTTTATGTCATGTTTTGCCATTTTCTTCCCAAAACGAATGATGATTCAGATTGCAGACAAGGGAAGTTAGTAAGTGGAATGTATCTTTAATATACACTCAAAATCAAACTAGCCAATAAATGTACATCATACACACGGTATTTGTAAATCAAACATTTTGAAGAAGAAAAAAAAAAAAAAAAAAAATAAGTAAAAGAATTGCTATACCATAAGCAATGCATAGTGCTTATATTATATGTAAATGATTTGAGTGTAATGGATTTACCTAGCACAGTGCCAATCTTATTGGTCAAAACTGAATCTGTGTGGTCAAGCCAACCACCACCGCTCACTCCTTCTTTGAACCTCATAAGGATAGACTGATTACTCAGCAGCACTACAAGAATCCTCATGGCAGCTGTGACCGTTGTAGAATGCAGATGTTCTTCCATGAACATAATCACCCAATCAAAACCAAGAGTCTTCACAAGTTCTTCACAAGCCCTTAAAATAACAACAGTAAAGTCAGATTACATTGACCAAAAAAAAAAAAAAAAAAAAAAAAAAAAAGGAGTGCTGGAGTTTCTAATATTGTATTGCAGATAGCATATAGATTTTCACAGATAAAGGTCATGGCACTATGCTTACAGGGGTCCTGAAACATCAGTACTTTGGATGCTCTTTGAATAAATTTGGGCTGCACTGGTGGGACCCTACCAGTGCACATTTTGGATTTCTATATTTTGCTTGCTGTTGGGACGACAGCAGCTTATACACAACAGTTACACTAGGTTAAACTTTTTGCCTTTTGGTACTGTGCTATAACGCAGTCCTAGATCATATTTTTGTTTACTTTAAATAAGAACAAGTTGTTTACTTCTTAATAGAAAATGTATATATTTTTAAATAGATTAGTGACCCCCCTCCCATAAAAGAAAGAAAAATAAATCACCATTAAAGTTTCCTGTACCTTACCAGTGCTGGGACATATTTCTCACTGCTACCTAATCCTCCATCGTTGAAGTCATCAAACGTTATGATTTTGCCTAGTCAAATCCTTCTCAAACAGTAGCATGCATAACTTTCAGCACAATTTGCCAATTGAATGGAGAAGTATTGGAAGTATGTTGTATCTGGTGTACGCAAACTTTGTACTGGCAATCCCGAATGTCAAATAGATTGAATAACGAATTCTATTTCAGCCCATGACCCTAGTGGCCGACCGTCTCATGGTGTGTAGAAGCAGTTTAACTGCAAAGTGCAGATGGTGCTAGTTCTTGGAAACAGCACTGTTTTCATCTGCAAGACTGCTTTTCAATGGAAACATCATACAGTTCATTCTTTCTACTTTCCTAAGTGACATGATATATGAAGTGACAGGGTACTGGATAAATTGTTACTCTGATGTTCTTTCAGGGGATAATTTTTATAGTTTATTAAAGGTCATATTTGGATATTTTCAGAGTGGGACTTTAGGAATTAATGATGACTAGCTAGTTAATGTCCTACAATTAAACATGACATCACAGTTTGATCTGTGTACCAATTTGCTTGTGCTTTTGTCTATGAGTTACTATTTTACCCTTTGGTACTCACTGCAGGTTTACTGTAGTTTTTTCCTTGCTGGTGTATAACAGCTTAAGCAGCATGTCCAGCAGTCTGTTTCTTAGAAGAATAAGGTTGGCAGAGACAAGTCCTCCAAAATCATCTTCTGCTCCTTACGGGAAACACAAACCAAGAAACAGTCATTGTAATTTCACAGTAATGGCTGCATAGGGTGTCCTAAAGAAGAGTTTGTCAATGTCAGTCTTAGGTTTGTTTTGATATAGGAAGACATTAAAAGCTATTACATATTAACAACAGACTCCCATTTCAAAGGGTTATTCCAAGCGTCATAACTACTACAGCCTGGATCCCTGGTAATGGGGCAAACTTTTTTGAAACTGCTTGCCTTTTAACCTGGGTTGCTGCTGGGTGCCGAGGGTCCTTGTAGGACTGGTGACATGCATCCAATTTCTCTAGAGCTCCTGAAGTCTATCTAGTAGTAATTCTAAACAAATGAATGCATCTCTGTGCATACAAATATGCACAGAATTGACAATATCCAGCCTGGAACTCTTGTAGTTGGCTGACTAATGACACTCCAATAATGGTGGTGTTACAACTCTGGCAGCAAAAGTGTTAAAGGACCACTATAGGCATCCAGACCACTTCAGCTCAATGAAGTGGTCTGGGTGCCAGGTCCATCTAGGGTTAACCCTGCAGCTGTAAACATAGCAGTTTTAGAGAAACTGCTATGTTTACACTATGGTTAATTCAGCCTCTGGAGGCGCTTCCGCGCTTCTCACAGTGATTTTCACAGTGAGAAGATGCCAATGTCCATAGGAAAGCATTGAGAAATGCTTTCGTATGGACGGATTGAATGCGCGCGCAGCTCTTGCCGCGCATGCGCATTCGGTGGATGACGTCGGCAGGAGGAGGAGAGTCCCCAGTGCCGAGGGAGCACGGCGCTGGAGAAAGGTAAGCATTTAATCCCTTCCTCCTCCTAGAGCCCGGCGGGAGGGGGACCCAGAGTTTGTTTTTCTGGCACTATAGAGGTCCTTTAAACTCTGTATGAACAGCATTTCATTGCAAAACGCTGCACATACTGACTCCAGGCACCATTACCACTCTAAATTGCTGAAGTGCTCTTGGTGCTTGGAGTAACTTTTTAACATAATTTTACGGTTATGTACATAAGACATTCTTGTGCAAAAGTCTAACTAAGAGGCAACCACAAAGGAAGACAATATGTTCTGCCTGATTCACTCAAGAACACAAACTGATTCTCTATACAACTTTAATGTTTGTTTTTTTTGTCAATCTATTTCTTTTATGAGATAACGTATAACAGCCATTATTCAAGATAATATTAGAATTTGACAGTGTGACATAATGTAAAATACAATTTGTGGCTTTGTGATTTTTGAGTGACAATAACATCATTTATTTATTTATTTTCATTTAAACAAGCGATAGAAGGAATAAAAGTAAATGCCATATCTAAACTGGAAGCTTAGGATAAACTTGCAGATAAAGTAGACATGGCGGTTGCTCTGAAAGAGTAATGCTGCATAACAGGTTAGGTTATCACGAGTTAGCACAGTAATGGGTACGTAACCATCATGCTGAGTGTGTCACTGGAACTTGGTGAGGTGTTTAGGACTCTGCATGCCCCTAAGGAATATCACCTAACCTCAGAGTGAGGGTAACAAAGGTAACAAACCCTTTAGGTGATTTATCAACAGGTACTCTCACACTTCGGCACCTGTACTTCCAGCAACCAATTTAACCACAGTCAGCCAATGTAGGCTGTAGAGGGGGACGGGGCGATGCAGGCGGGATTAAGTTCCATTGTCAATTCCCAGTTATTTACTGTGAATAATTCTGATAGCCTTTTCCTTTCCCATCCATCAGTTCCCCGTCCCATCATTTGTTTCATTATTCAAAATAAAAAAAAAACAATTATATCTTATTCCATTAACCTATCAGTAAGTAGGTTCACCAGTCCCAACAGTGACTGCAAGTAGCGGGATGTTTTAAAGAATATGAGCACTCTAATCTCACATTTGAGACTAAATGACATTTTAGTGCAATACGCAGTGTGTTACAGTGAAGAGCGCTACACAGTTAACTACTTAACATTTCTTATGCCTTGTTCAAAGTGCACTCACAGAGCCAATGAGCATCCATTTCTACATACAAGCAAACCTCCCAATGCCACAAAACAAAACTTACAATAACAATAATCTGTAAAACGAAAATGTGAAATTTTCTTGTTTATTTTGGAAAGTCTGGTGTGCACATACCTGGCTCAAGTTTCTCTTCATTATTTACTTCCATTACAACAAATTTCTCGCACACTGCAAATGTCGGCAAAGTTGAGGAGATGAACTGACCAAACCTTGAGGGGCAGAACAAAACATTTCAGTTACTGCTGAAAAAAATCGTGAAGTGATATAAAAACAGACTTGCAAGTAAATAAAGAGAAACAAACTTAACAAAAAACAAACATACACCAGAAATGATTTTCTATATGGTATTACAATGTTTTAAAACCATATACATATATATATATAGATAGATATATTTCCCATTTGCTATATGCACTAGACTGGGGGTGCCCAAAAGGTATATCCCAGATGTAGAACTATAGCATCCTTATGCTTTGCATGCCTTTGGGATGCCTTTAGAATTGCAAAGCATCATGGTAGTTATAGCTTTAAAACATCTGGGGATCTACCTTTTCGGAATCCCTGCTTTAGATGATGCTGGTAAATAGCTATGGTGTATGCAGTACCTGAGCAGGTCATTGTTGTTTGGGAAGCCCTGCAGCAGAAAACTCAGCACATTACTGATGGCAGCGATGGTGGGCTGTGAAAGAGACATGTCTCGAAGAGTCAGCAAAAGCTTCGGGATCAGCTGGAACTCCCTCATTAGCTTTGCATTCTTTGCTGCCTCGCTGTAAAGAAAACACACGCCATGTATCAGCATGGTAAGCACCAAAACAAAGATGTAATTCATCTATGGATGTGGTTGGCAGTGATCATTCAAGTATTGATTTCGGGGTAACTAAGTAAAACTTGCATTCACTGGGCTTTGCTCTCTGAATTCACTTGGTCTAACAGGACACACAATGCTGAATAGGAGGCTACGGTATTCATTATCCCAGCTCTAAAGGGTTTTTTTTAAGAGCCGGTATTTGCAGTTGGAGTCTAATTACTGTAGGATGCAGCTATTAGCTCACTGGTTGTGTCTGATAATAAACTGATATGAGAAGTAAAGGTACTATACTGTAAACTACATCGTGCCAATATGTTTATTGCTATTGCAAAGTCTTAACCACAAAAAGATTTTGCACCGTTGCTAGATTTCATTTTAGGCTAATCCATGATTAGTAGTACAACAGTTTAAAAATGAAAATTTGGGATCCTACCTTGATTCTGTGAGCAGCTCAATGAAATGTTCAAACAACGAGAGATGGAGCTCGTATGGTGCATGCAGCCAGACCTAAGGAGAATGTTAGAATATGAATCTTATACTTTATATATAACTTTGGCTTTATCTGTGGAACACAACAATTGTAAAAGAAGCCTAAGAATTTTGAGAAATATCGGTCTGCTTACCTAATAAAGCCTATATGAATATTGCAGACTTGCAGAGGTGTTTAGTAACTTTATCTCCTCACTTACTTAGGTATGGGAGTAGCCTTATAAGGCTAGTTTGGTATTTATTATTATTTGGAGTCATTTTTTTTCTGTGTTGATACTTTCTGTTACTTCAGCTATTTAGTGGTCTCCCTCTGGTTACATTGTTCCCTACCACTGGATGCTTTGGTGACTACATCTTTATCTCCAGTCAGCATTAAATTCAGTTTGTGAATTTTTGCTTCTTTGTTTCGGTTTGCTTACCTTGCCTGTCTCAAAGCCTATCACTACATCTGGAGTTTTCATAAGGCAGAACAGAATCTTGTATAAACCACTCTTATAAAGGCCCCATTGTAGATAAAGAATATGGATAGCCTATTAATATCCTTACCCCTTAAGGGTATTTTACACCTCGCACTGCTTGTTTGTGCAGTGCCAACTTCCCATGTCATATGTGTTTGGTTAGCATTACAAGTTTGTCTTGTTTACCTATTCTACATCGCTGCTGAATATGTTGGTGCTTAAAAATAAATGTAAAGGCTTGGCCTGCAGTTGTGGGAGGGGCATGTTACCCTATTTAAACCCCCCTACTCACCTTCCTCCGTCCCGTACGTTTTTTAGCGACTCGCATGTCCCCACCCTCCACTCCCTCTCTATACTTTCATTACACCTCATGGGTGGGCCCTCTTTTATTACAGGCCTACCACGATGTCGGTTCCGGCACACCCCAACCGACTTATTTCCCCTTTAATTCTTATACGGCCTTATTTTTTGCCCCTCACACAACAGTCATTTTATATCCTGTCTGTTTTCTAAAAAAAAAAAAATAGTGCACTTGTCAGCTAAAATAATTTGCATTAATGACAAGAGCATAAAACAGTTCATGTTGTAAAAACACTAGTTTCATGCTTTAAACAAAATATTTTCCAACATTCCTTTGCTCTCCTCTTACTAACTGTTTGTTTTGTGCCCATTGTAAGGTTAATAATGTGTTTTCCTGGCTTGCGGTAAGTAGCAGTTTAGATTTAGGGATTCAAATATTAATTGCATGATAAGTTCCATTGCCTGCTACATTAACATGAGACACTGAACGCTAAAAAAGTCGCAATATAACATCAATGGTCAAAATTTATGTTGTGTTAAATACTATAAACTGTCTCTAGTAGACAAGTACATTTTAATTTGAACACAGGACATTTTAAAACAGCAAAGGATGAAAAATAGATGCAATTAAGTAGCACAACTTCTTGCATCTATACCAGCATAGAATGAACATTTAGTTTTAATGTGCTAATACCCAATAAAAATGTGTTAACTATTAAAGGGAATGTGCGTTCTAATTGTAAATGGTCAACAAGATATATAACAAACGTTATCTATACAGTGTGCTGGACAAAACACCAGTAAATGTATACATCAGGTTATTCCAACATGGATTCCACCGTACGTACATTTATTCCTTAAAATGCTTAGGGTAAGTGCACCACCACATAATAGAAGACTGAACACTAAGCACTGTGGGATATGGATATGAAACGGATAGCACACAGCTGTGTAAACGGTCACATTCAGAGCTAAACACTAACAGGGTTATTCATTAAAGTGAGGATTGTAGGGTATCCAAAGTGAATTTTAAATTTAAGGCCAAAAAACAATCTGGAAAAGAGATCTCAAACTCAGCAATGCTGCAATGCTTCCAGTTCAGCTACCTTTTCCCTTTTCCTTACTTGAAAATCCCTTTCGATTCCCGGAACTCTCACTTTAATGAATAACCATATAAGAATAGAATTAACATTACACCTATGAATGTGGTAGCAGCTTAAATCGCATAATACAGACATAAACATATAAACTTAAAACGTCATACCTCTGAATTTTTGTATTGCAGATTCCAGCTAAAGCTCTAGTAGCATTTAAACTAGACTTCATACAAAAGCTCTCTGGCTTTTCCTACATTCAATTTATACGCATAGAGAGACAAAAAAAAAAAAAAAATGTCACAGCTGTCCATCACATGAAGATTGTGTCTGAAAAGACACGCATTGACCTGCAGCTGTAAGCAATGTACCTCAAAGTCACACAGCAGGTCCTGGAAAGCAGTTGAGTTGGGGATAATAGAGGTTTCATGTCCACTGTCAACTGTTCCAACCAAAGAAAAGGTCAAATGCAGAATGTGGCTGTTTAGGAGTCCTCTCTTCTTCTTCAATAGCATTGCCAGCAGCTAAGAAAAGAAAGACACAGAAGCTTACTCACCATTATATATATATATGCGTTGTAGAGCAGTAACGACAACAAAGATATAAAGTCAACTACAACAAAAAAACAGATCGAATAATTCAATAAGGGAAGAAAAGACAGAGAAGTGAAATCATGATGGTAGAGAATGGACATTCATAATATACATTTTATGGTTTTACTATGAGTCTGACCATTGGTCTTGAAGCAAAATGTATTAAGATAAAAGCCTCCATGACTATTTCTGTTTTTAGAATTGGTCATGGAGCAAACAATCTGTATGTGCAGTGTTTCTGCTTGAAATGCTGCCTATATAGAATAATCTGCACCCCTGTCACACGTGACTCAGACAGCCCAGAATTATGGATCGGACTGCCTAATGTTGGTTCTGTGCAAAAATTACATATCTTGTTGGCATACACTGTACGTTGGCAAAAGATGTAATCGACTTTGCTGGCAGTGCAGTGATGCATCCCACCCTGGGCCCTCCCTCCCCACATTTGATTGGAATATGAACTACCTGTTTTTACAGGTTTCTATATAACAAGATGCTGGGAACCAAGTGACAAATGCCCGAGAGGGTATTACAAAACCAAAAGCGGAATAATAGATAAAGGGTTGGAGCTGCCTTTAATGGACGACAAATCAAGTAATACAATACCTCCCAAATGTTATTGTATCAATTAATTTTTTGTGGACCCAAGGCATACTTGAAAACGAGAGAAATCTCAATGTATCTTTCCTGGTAAAATATATATATATTTTTTTTTAAATGCCCGATTTAAGAAATGTGTAAGACTTTCCCCCTCACGTGAAAAATGCCTCCTACGCTGCTCAAACTATGCTGGAGAGCCCTGGCAAAATATATGTGCTTATACATGTCCCTTGTATTCTGGATAAAAAATATTGTTGGAAGATGTTTGACTATGAGTAAAAAAAAAATACAGCACCTCAGTATATGGGATTCTATCTAATTCTGCTGCCTATATCACTCAAGCAAACCTAATAAATGGCATATACTAGGATGAATAAACTATATATTTTTTTCGTTTCTACAATGTTTGCTAGTTCTTCTCCCACATACAGAGGAACTATAGAAGTGAGAAGATATGGATCATTGATAATGATATTATGTAGAATTATCCTAAATTGAGAAACTCAAGACTCTGTGGCTAACATTTTGTAGAGAGAAAGCCAACATATCATGTAGTGCCAATATACAAATGATGAATACTGCAGCCATTGATGCTGCCCAAGAGTAGTGGGAGTTTGACCACAGGGCTTGATTTTATGTGTTATATTTGTTTCTTCATTACACAGAAATATCACAGTATTGCAACCGGGCTCCCATGTGTGTACTATTAAGGGTTAATAAGTGTTTCTAAGAATATCCAATTATACCAAACTTGATATTTTGCATTTTCGCTGAAAGCAGCAAGGTGAATTGTTGATGTAGGACTCGCCTAAGAGGTATGACTTGATGGGGCAAGTGAGCTTGCAATTTAATGGCCATTGGAGTTGTATTAAAATCCTTCTGTTATGTAAATGTGCTTAGGGATTTGGGATAGTGTGTTGATAACTTATTTTATGAAGGGCCAACCTAATTAACCTGAAATGGGGCAACCTTCACACTTCAATGATTTCACACTGACACTTGCATCCAAACATTTGATAAATACAATATCCCTTGCATTTGGTCGTACAAGACCTTCGCAAAAGATTGACAGAAAATGATGAATTCCTCTAGCCCTGGGCATAATTCTTTATGTATGAAGCAAATCAAGCATTTTATTTTGATGACTATTATTACTATGTTTACAGTGCTTATTCACTTTGTCATTTCAATCAATGTATATTTCAATGCTAGAAAGAGGTCATGTCCTGGGTGGCATTGTTCTAAAACCTCAAAAAAGCCCTAAATTTTGACATATGAATCTGTACCTGTTCTCATATTTTCGCGTATAGATGCCATTAATTTGTTAGGTTATATAAAAAAATCTGATGCAAAGCGCTAGATGCACAGCAACTGCTAGTGAAAAACGGGAACACTATTTACTCAAGATACAACACTTTGGCCCACAATTACTCCCAACATAAATGACACAGTTTGCAAAGTATTACATGTGTCCGTGTCATTGATATCTATATAAACTATTTTAAAGCCAAGACAAAAACTGACATTTTATTTTCACATAGTTGACAATTTGCACTGGTCCATCGCCTCCTCTTCTTTTGAACCCTTCTTCTTCTAACAACATGTAAGAATAAAATCAACATTCTTAGACTTTTACTAGGCACCAGAAACTAGCATGGAAGTCCAAATGCTAAACAAATCAAATGAAAGAGTACGAAACATACTAAAAATGGATAGAATCTTCATATATTGACCTACAACTCACTGCCACACAGAAACATTCAGATTCAGATGAGTGTTATTTGCATATCACACTGTCAATAGGTCAATGGGTTTCCAAGTAATAATGGTTTCTGTATATTTGCTAACATTTTTTTCTAGGTATTTTGAGTAATCCCCACAGAATCAGCATGTTCCAAATGTATCACAAACCATTGTATCACTTTTGTATGTTATGCTTTTATACCAACAGATCATAGATACTGTTTTATTCTAATTTTTTCTTTTCCCTATATTGCATTTATTTGTCACTTCTATAACAGATTCAGTGAGAATTAATTCACTTTGCTAGCTACACCAGATTGATCTGGATTACAACACACACGACGCTGTTAATTATAATTTTCTAGCCTTGGCTTATGAAAGGAGCCTATATTATTGAAAGGTATGTATACAAAATCCAACACATTCTCCACTTAGCAGAATGCAATGAACGGCCAGGGATCCTGTATTGTAAAGTGCCATGGGTTTCAAAATGTTCTAGAATAGAACACTAGCATGCAGATACAAATTCCAGTAATTTTATACAGGAGCATGAAGCTTTTATCTGTGGATAACTGTATCACAAAAGACCTTTCCAAGAAAAGAACAAAAACATTTTTTTTTCCAAGTCCTATTCTTTTGTCATGCAAATTGTTCAGCTTCACACTGCTTACAGGAAAAACCTCTATTGTATATGGCCACGCTATGCATTACTACTTCGTAGTGAGTGCTGATTTCTGCAGTGAAGACACAAAAAGCGTGTTTTATAAAGCCTTTATTCACTGACACAGCTCTTATGCTGAACTCGCTTTGTTCTACAAATATCCTTGAAAATGTAATCCTAGATAAATAGACTTAATTTATATTCCTGCACATCAATAACCTACTAGTCTGAATCCTTTTAAATGTATTTCAAGCTGAACAATTAAAATATAAATAAATTGGGAATGGTGAAATGATAAAACTCTGTATATTTAATTTTCAGGAGGCTATCAAAGTTGTAACGGCACCCCCCGACATAAAAGGGTTAAACCGCCGTTTAGTAGATCTTCCCCTTCCAGAGACACAGGCACAGCTACTGCGGAACCCCAAACTCCTGAACAGGATACCAAGTAGCACTCCAAACTCCCGAACTGGAACCTCACGAATAGCTGCTAGCAGCTGAACAGGAAAAGCACCCAAGCGGCTTACACTCCTGGCAATCAGTCTCTAACAGCATACAGTAAATCCCCCCAAGAACGAGACAAAGCTCCGTGTTGAGGGTCAAGCAGTGAACAGACAGAGCTGTGGGTTTATTGTTCTTATATACACATTAGTACCACCCACAGGGTTTTGGAAAACAACCAATAAACACGTACAATACACTCAGACACTCCCACACAAAATCCTCCCCTCTGCCTGTGATACAATTACCTTACACAATGGGTAATGTAATTATCACAGACAGAGAAATACAGTTTTTCCACATTATTCATAACTTTAAAAGTATGCATCACATTCACTTACATTTTCAGAATCAGCATACTCCAAATACAAACATACGTCAAAATCATACAAATTGGTCCAGTGGTTCAAAAGATAGATCATAGTCCTTTGTGACCAAATGAAGCATGGATTTTCTGCCCAAAACCAGTTCCACAGAGTCTTCTATCCTGGAGATAATTGGGAAGTAATCCAATTATCTCCAAGGACAGAGGCAAAACTCCATTAAGCACATGGCAGTAAAAAGACCGTAATATACAATAAAATACACAAGGTTACATTTATTACATAAAATACAGACATGAAACATATCCCCAGATAGCTTAGGTCTGAGCACACATTATTACTGAATGGCGCTCAGAACACACACATACAGTTCAATTGCCATGGAGCCAAAGTCTTTCCCATAGTCTTTCAATATACGAATGGGCTCCATGGCATAGCTATCTGGGGTATCACCGCTCAAACAGGGCAAACACCGAATGACCCGGCTTTCATGTCTTTGCAGGGTAAAACCAAGCGTTTCAACATGGGGCCATAGTCTAAAGGCAGCAGGCGGGCAACCAGGCTCCTCCAATGCACAGTGGCGAGATTGGTCTCGTCACATCAGTTATTACTTAAAATATTCTTGAATTTGTATCAAAGGAAAAATTCTATCAAGTCTATCAAGAAACAGTTATTATGCATTTGCAACAGTTATTCTGCATTATGCATTTTGAGTATCCCTATTTATAATCCAAATACCATGATCTGTTTTTGTACACATTTGTCTAAAGCTCTAAATTGTTCATATGTGGGAATACATGACAGAGTTCCACAAGAAAAAAAGTACACAACAACGTATCTATAAATTACAACAATGTGTTCATAACTTGCTTTAGTTTTCTCTTTTTCTTAAATAAAAATACTCTGGTGTTGTTCAAAGCTGCTTTTTAGACTCTCTCTCAAGCCCCTCTTTGGGGTTTCAAGCACATGTATTGAGCAGTGGCATTTATTCACCACTTTTTGGGTGGCTAAGGTTTTTAGGTGTATGAATGACATACACACTTTTTATAATGTGGTCTATATTTATTGGAGGTGCTGTAACCTTTATGAAATCTACAGGTCCCAAAAGCAAATTATTTAAGATAATGCCTGTTTGGGAAAGGCTGCTTAATCTCATATTCTCACGTGTATATCACGTATTTATGAATCCTCCCCATATGTATTATTTCCTCATACTACTATATAATCAGATTCAGTGACCACTATATGCAGGCACTTAGTCTGTCAATTAGGCCACTGCAGCGCAATATGCTATTTATTGCATACTATACACCAGGGGTAGGCAACCTTTAGCAATCCAGGTGTTGACTAAATCTCCCATAATGCTCTTACAGCCATAATCCTGGGGAGATGTGGTCCACAACATTTCGAGTGCCAATTTTTGCCTATTCCTACTGTGACAAAACCAACCTCGCCACTGGGCCCTGGAGAAGCCTGTTTGCTAGCCTCCTACCTGCTGACTATGGCCCCTGGATTATTTGGGGCATATTGTATTCTATTGTGCGACTGCTGGCCCTTTAAGCACAGTGAATGGTATTTTATTGTACTGCTGCTGGCCCTTTAAGAACTGTCTGGGGACATATTGAGACTTTGGGTAACAATACCCTTTAAGACTATGGCCCCTGAAAACGTATGGACTTTTATTTGGTGTGTATGGCCCTTTAAGAACCGTCTGGGGACATCTTGTAACTTTGGTGAACAATGTCCCTTTAAGACTATGTCCCCAGACCTGTAAAATAACTTGCCCCTGGCTTTCCCCCACTTGGTTCAGTATATAGGGCTTACTGAACCAAGTACCACACAGGCGGACCACCCAGAAGTTAAAGTGTGCAGGCAATTTACCTCCCAGGCTGTGAGGTTACTACAGGTTAATTGCACGTGGCGGCGGCCATCTTTGTTCATTCGAATGCGGTCAGCGGTGTATGCTAAAGATTCTGTGGAACTAAAATCGGCTACACATTTTGCCGAACACCGCTGACCCTTACCTTCTTCCATACTGAACTTGCAGCTCCAGAGACTAAGTCCCGTTCGAAATGGGACTTAGTCGTTTTTCGGCATGAAATTGACCGGCCGCACAGCCCAAATCTATGGAACTGTTTTGGGCAGGAAAATGTGCTTGCGGTCGGTCATAAAGCTAACTTTTGATCCACTGGAGGGATTTGGCTGATTTTTGGAAGGGTTTATGTTTAAAGTGTGCTGATTCTAAATATGTAGTTTTTAGGAAGATTGGATGTATGAATTTAAAGTTATAGCACATGTATAAAAACTGTAGTTTTCCTGGCTGTATAATTATGTTAACTGGTTATCTGAGGGGAGGGGATGTGTGGGTTGTACCATGTATGTGATTGGTTATTTTATGCCTCCCCCTGGGTGTGGCCTGTAAGTGTACAAGTGTAATAAAAGCCAGACTGGATGAGCCAGTCCAGAGTTCCTGTTTTACCCTCAAAGTGATGTGTCGTCTCGTTATTGGGGGGAAGGATTCGTTGGATGCTGTTCCAGTTTGACTGCTAGGAGTGTAAACCTATCGTATGGTTTTTCCTATTCGGCTGTATACAGCATTCATATGCTAGAGAGGATTTCTATGCTTCTCAGAGTCGGTGGTTGTGGTGTCTGCTGCAGTGCTTGAAGTCCTCAGGAGCGCTAGGAGCATCCTTTAACGGAGGTACCCAGTCGGGGTGCCAGGCGATCCGTTACACCTACTATAGACTGTAATCCGCACACACAAAGGTAAATAAAGGTATAGCTGCCTGCCAACGCTTCATGCATGCAGCCAAGTATAGAGTTATAAATAAGTGGGGTTCACAGACATATTTCCTAACAAAAATAAATATTAAATATGGCGATAAGTATACTATATTTAATATATATTGCACTGTGTACATCACAATAGTCAAACTGCAAAACAACTCCTAAAACACAGCATGTGGCTGGAACAGGTTCACTAACAGATCAGGTGGATGTTAACAGTTTATTTTATTGGTATCCCTCTTAAAGTTCATTTTCTGTTTCAATATTTAAGATATTATGCTGCAACCCCTTCATACCTGGTAACCTTTGATTCTCTCCATCTCTTTGCTTGCTAGTGGGTTACTCTTCACCACACAAACAAGGGCTTTCACCGCAGCATACAGTCCTTCCACGTCAGACGCCATGGCCACTAAGCCCAGGATGGCAGCAGCTCCACCAATGTATTGCAGGGTGGTAGCCACAGGCTTTGGGACAAATGTCCTCACACCTAAAAAAATAAATAAAAAAAATTAATAGCAAACCTTAACCAGTAATACAGCTCAGATCTTACGCTATCAAGCTGGAGAAACAAGTACATTTAGCTGTTTAACATTAAGTTAACGATTCAAGATGGCAGATTGGGTGAAGGGTATCATATGTCATAGGTTTCACACCAAATGTTGAGAATAGTCAAACACAAAGCAGTTATTTAGGTGGTTAGTGACTACGGACCCCCCTTGAACATATGCCAGCCTGCATGTAAGAAGTAGTGCATATAATGCCTCCTCAAACAGAAATTAATCTGAGACCAGTGAATAAGAGTGCATAGAATTCTGACTATCATTGTGCTAGTGAATGCATCGATAAACGTGCATTCTCCCATATCTGTATATATCTCTGCTACTTTTATGTTTAAGAAGTCGCCACTGGCTCATCAATAAACTGCAATCTTTAAGTTTGGATTCCAATATTGTTGAATGGGTAAGGCAGTGGCTGAGTGACAGGCAACAGAGGGTTGTACTTAACGGAGTATGTTCGAAGCTTGGGCTTGTCACCTCAGGGATCTGTACTTGGACCCATTCTCTTTAATAATTTTATTAGTAATATTGCAGAAGGTCTTGATGGTTAGGTATGTCTTTTTGCTGATGGTACTAAAATTGCAAAAGGGTTGATGTTCCAGGAGGGATAAGCCAAATGGCTAATGATTTAGGTAAACTAGAAAAATGGTCAGAGCTGTGGCAACTGACATTTAATGTGTGTAAGTGCAAGATAATGCACCTTTGACGTTAAAACTCAAGGGAAGAGTATAGAATATTTGATAGAGTCCTAATCTCAACATCTGAGGAAAGAGATTTAGGAGTGATTATTTCAGATGAGTTAAAGGTAGGCAGACAATGTAATAGAGCAGCAGGAAATGCTAGCAGAATGCTTGGTTGTATAGGGAGAGGTATTAGCAGTAGAAAGAGGGAAGTGCTCATGCCATTGTACAGAACACTGGTGAGACCTCACTTGGAGTATTATACACAGTACTGGAGACCATATATCCAGAAGGATATTGATACCTTAGAGAGAGTTCAAAGAAGGGCTACTAAACTGGTTCATGGATTGCAGGAAGTTACAAGGAAAGGTCAAAGGATCTTAACATGTATAGCTTGAAGGAAAGACGAGAAAGGGGGGGATATGATAGAAACATTTAAATACATAAAGGGAATCAACACAGTAAAGGAGGAGACTATATTTAAAATAAAAACTACCACAACAAGAGGACATAGTCTTAAATTAGAGGGGCAAAGGTTTAAAAAGATCAGGAAGTATTACTTTACTGAGAGGGTAGTGGATGCATGGAATAGCCTTCCAGCTGAAGTGGTAGAGGTTAACACAGTAAAGGAGTATAATCATGCGTGGGATAGGCATAAGGCTACCCTAACTATAAGACAAGGCCAGGGACTAATGAATGTATTTAGAAAATTAGGAAGACTAGATGGGCCGAATGGTTCTTATCTGCTGTCACATTCTATGTTTCTAGGGAAGAGGAGGAGAGCACAGTAATTTTGGGAAGGAGAAACCCCTAATTATATACAGCATTTTGTTTAAAACTATACACCCATGACTATCCTGTTAATATAAATCCAGCTCTGAATAGGTTATTGTTTACATATCTATTTATGCATAGAGGAGGTAAGCAAGTCCCTAATCTGGATGTAAAACCTACCTAAATAGCCAATGAGTGCAGCCCCTATGGTCCGTGCGGGTCCATTCAAATGTCCGGCTGAGTTGTGCAGCAATTTCACTGGCGTTGCATTTTCATGGGAAGAGATAGCCAACTGAAGAAAGATAAAGAATAACACTATGTAATACAAACTGTGAGAAGGTGAGTGTAGGTTTAAAAAAAAAAAAAATACTATTAGTGTACTAACTGTTAATATATTTTACAGTGGCTAGCAGGTTATGTAATCAGGTTGGCATACAGACAGATATTGGGGAGCATTTTTTTGTTTTTACATACCTGTTTGGCTATGGCTTTACTATCCAACTTGTTGTAAACCTTCCTTATCCTAGCGACTGTAAGGGACGATACTGAAAGCGCATACAGTCCAAAGGACACTTTCTCCTCTGGAACCAGTGACACCAGAGATGGACTGCCTGATTCAGATTTGGAATCTTTACCTGTTAAAATAGATACATAGGTAAAACTATGTTAAAGTTATATTTTACGTACCAAAACAACTTTAGTTAAATGAAGCAGTAAATGAAGCAGTATTGCTATAAAAATCTTGCCCCTGCAGGCCCATTTAGGAGCTAAGTCACCTTGTTTATGCAGCCCTAACCACACCCTTCACCTGGGACTTACATAACCTCACTGCACACTTCCTGTAAAGAGCAATCTAATTTTTAAGCTTCCATTATTGCACAGTATATTTAATTTAGATTTTGGTAGAATACAAAATAATCCTCAAAGTTGAAAGAGTTGCTTTAATACCAATGCATTTACTTTTTGTCTGGCAAATTTTGTCTATTCATGCAAATACAGGATATTGGAGTACAAATGTCGTTTTAGCTTTTAAAATTGATATTAAACATGGGGGTAAAAGTTAATAAATAAAGGAGGAGTAAATTATAGTTATGTTCAGCAACTGATGAAGAGAGAAATCTTTAAGAGCACAATAAAACGGCATGTATACATCAGAACGGAAATCGGATCTCATTTGGCGGTCCATTCAGAAAAATTAGTTTCATATAGTAGAGACAAACAGATTTTTTATGTATTGTTACATTTTGTTACACTGCTTTTTACCCAATTAATAAAAAATATGCAGGTTTGAAATTTAAAGCATTAAGACTAACTTTAGAATAAAATTGTGTGCATTGCACAAACATATTATTCAGAAAGGTTGTCCAGTATATATTTATGTGCTACGTAAAAGATGGTAACACAGCTGTGTTAAAAAGAGGTTCTGTGGCAAAGCCATACATTGCAAACCATTGCAAGGAGAAATTCTAGCAGTCAAACTGCTAAGAGGAATTTATATGTTTTATAATTGAGTGAATGCTGTTCTAAGGGAGTTTTCCTCAATGATGTTTGTTGATGGCTGTGTTCTGGTATAACATTAGATATTTTACAAGCAAGAGACTGTACATCTGCAAACACATAGGTGAAAAAAATAAATCACTATTTTAAATAATCCATCAAACTAGTAATATGCACTCTGTGCAGCGTCTGCTCTTAACAGCAGCTTGCAAGTTGTGTAAAATCCTTCCTTGTCTGCAGCCACTGCAATGCAATCAGCATATTATTTTACCATTTTGATGATCTGAAAGTTAACTAATAGCAAGAAATAAAACTGTATTAGTGTATGACACTTTAGTTTGTAATTATAAGAAAGTTTGGTTGTCAAATAAAAAAAAAAATGAATGGGATTTTTTTTGGTACATTTTTTAAGAAAACCAAATAATTTGCAATGACTCACCTGGTGAAAAAACAGCTTGAAAGCTCCCAACGTAATTTGGTCCTAATTCATTTAAGATGCCAACACTAGCAGCAGTCAAGACTTCTTCCAGAAAATGCGTTGGTCCCAGGCGCCACACCAGAGAGGAAAGCTGGCGTTGCGCAGGTGGAGTGCCAATGTAAGTATATACTGTGCTAACCACTGGTGGGTTAGTTGATCCAGACCCTCCTGGGGTACTGTGTACATAGTGAAGCTACAAGGGAGGAGTGAATACAAATTTTACCATTATTAATTAGTCTTAGTTCAAGAGCCCTCATAGCATAATAGTAGTTGCAAATTAATATTTAGTAAGGTATCTGTGCAACCATTAATAATGTATTTGTGTGTCAGCTTAGGATATGAAGTGAAAGCACGAGAGGAATGCTAGTGTGTGAAGAGTGAGATGTGTAATAGGAATGAAACAAGTAGCTGAATTGTATCAAAATGCTATTTTTGCATAGTTGCAATAAAGTAATATGACCAAAAATAAAATTTATTGGTCAACTCGAGAATTTTGTCTGATGCCCTTTACATTTTTTTGTATTTTTAATTGATTCATGAAATCATTAATATTGAAAACATGCAATTTAAACATTAATGTGACCCGTATTTACTTACCATTAAAAGTAGTGGCAATAAACAAACATTCTTAAAGGGAGAAATTCAAAGCACGAAAACAACTATAACTAACCATACTCCTGCTCAGTTTTCTGCCATTTCAGAGCTAAATCAGTTTCGTCTCAGTTTATGAAGTGCTAGCCACACCTACTTTATCTGTGACTTACATAGCCAATATAAAAAAATGGTTTCATTTTCAATCAGATCTCACAAAGCAGTATGTTTAATTTAGAAGTTCGTATTCCCTGTTCTGCTAACTGATCTGTAATCACACATAGGAGCCTCCTATCTGTGACTTACATAGCCAATATAAAAAAAAAAATGCTTTCATTTTCAATCAGATCTCACAAAGCAGTGTGTTTAATTTAGAAGTTCTTATTCCCCGTTCTGCTAACTGATCTGTAATCACACATAGGAGCTTCCTGAAAGCTCTAGAGCTATAACATATGTTAACTGCTTACCCTTTTTCCTTTGAATGTATATGAAATATTTAGCAAATTACATGAAAATCCAGATCAGATGGTTTTGCAAACCGTGCAAATGAGGGGAACAAATACAAACTTTGTTTAATTTCTCCTCTTTGATATGTTTTCTCAATTCTGACTGCCAGTTGCACAGTAATGAGAAAAATGGAAGACAGGTAAAAAGGCCCTCATGCAGAAAATGGTTGCTAATCCCTAATCTACATTAATATTGACTAATCTTTTTATTTTGCACCCTGGATTTAAACTATTAAATGTTGGGGGTCAAAATGTAATGAACATAAAATGCAATACCATCCCTGGGATTAATAAGATTCCCAGTTTAAACGATCTATTGCAGGAGGAAGTCCCTTTTCTATCCTATTGTCTATCAACTCAAGTGCAGCCATACATCACAAACATGTTATGCTGTTGGATCATGGATTTGAGTTCCTATTGATGTTGTCACTCTTAAATCTGGGAGCTATGTTAACTGAATTATCAATTTAATTGTAGTAATTGTTGCAGTCCTAAAACAAATACAAACGTATAGCCGCCCAGTAGGCCAAACATATTTTAGTGATGCTAAACAAATGCTGAATGTTTTTATTCTCCTTTATATGCAGTTGTAGAAATGGAAACACAAATACGGAGGATAGATTTAAGAATATAGGACAAAAGACAACATCGACATCTAGATTTAAAAAGTAGCCTTGACATTTTTGCCTTGAGCTACAATGCACATATTAAACTGGATAGACAACTTTTCAGAAATGGGTGAATATTTCATTCTGTTTATCTCCACTGAGCCATCTCTATCTTCATTTATTATTTTTTTTAGCGATATTCACAGATTTCAAGCGGCTTTATATATCAAGAGATGCACAAGGTCACTAGTGATGTAAACGCTAGGAAACATCACTTTTAGCAATTTTTCCAGCACCAATACATCCACTTCTAAAACAGTGATAAAAAAATGCTTTATCATTGTTGGCTTACTCATTTAATGAATTCTATGTGAACAGCATCTGACATAAAATGCAATTAACCAAATAATTGAAACAGATCTATTCAAAACCATTCGTTTTGAAGTTGCTTATGAAGATAGGGGGAATACAAAGTCCATACTTTAGTTTAGTTTGAAACTTTAGTTCGCTTTCAATGTGAAGACAATTCATACACATGGTATTCATGAATACCTGGTTGAGGGAACCGTACATAGCAATGTACAATGGACATAATTTGGTTACAGTGGATATTAATTTTTAAACCCAGACGAAAAGGTCTTCTACCCAAATTCCATAGTTCTTATTTCTCTTAGAGTTTATCTGCAATGAGTCGCCGGCTGACTACTTGCTATCGCTCTAGAGCAGGGGTCTTCAAACTCCGGCCCCCCAGATGTTGCTGAACTACAACTCCCATGATTCTATGGCTATCTATGTAATTCAAAGAATCATGGGAGTTGTAGTTCAGCAACATATGGAGGGCCACAGTTTGAGGACCCCTGCTCTAGAGCAGTTATG
Organism: Pelobates fuscus; assembly: GCF_036172605.1. Taxonomy (NCBI): domain Eukaryota; kingdom Metazoa; phylum Chordata; class Amphibia; order Anura; family Pelobatidae; genus Pelobates; species Pelobates fuscus. The sequence goes on from NC_086322.1 coordinate 220,084,235, forward strand.
GCTAGCCTTGACACCATAAATTGTTTCTGCACTCTAAAAGCTAGTTGTGTATCATGGGAAATGTAGTCCAGAAACAATTTATGGTGTCAAGGTTAGCCATCACTGCTCTAGGGAGAGAGAAGACTTATGGCCAGGTTTTCTGCTTTTCAAAATTATCCCACTTTACACTCCCTCTTTCACCTATCATCTGTTTTTTTTCAGTCATTCTGAAGATACATATAAAACATATAATAGTTATTCTATAATCAACCTACTTTGGGTAAAATATATTTGAAGAAAATGAAAAGGGTGCCAAAAATAAATCTTCAAAAAAAATAATATTTTCACATTATAATCTTGACAGACATATCATCGGTACCTTTACAGTGTTGATGAGTTGGCCATCTAAGTATAGAGCTGCTGTACTGTTCTTCAACATGCCTTTACTCATGACCAGTACCAGGTGGTGCCATTGTCCTTCCTGTATAAGTTCACTGCAGCGGAACCGAGCGCAGCAAGGTAAGATCTCATAAAACGAGGACTCCTCACTGAAATCATCCACTGCAAATCATGCAGAAGGGAGACAAGTTATATTAATGCAAGAACACTTTTGATGCTGGATAACATGTTTTACGTTTAATCAGCATTGCATTTAGTGTAACTCAGTACGAACTAAAAAAAACATATACATATAATCTGAAACTATTCAAATTGAGAAAGGAAAGAGAAAGATGTTACAGTATGTTAAAGGAACACTAGAACATTAGGAATCCGAATGGGTACTCCTAATGCTATAGTACCCCAGTCTTTTGTTATATTCAGATCCCACCTCCCCAGTATAAAATAAAGATTTTACTTCTCTTTTTCCAACACTGCTCACCTCTCCTGCAACATCATAGAAAAGCATATGGGATGTGATACATATGCATTGCAAGCATTACATGCATAGCCAATGCTTCTTATAGGAACAAAGCATTGAATCCAATGCTTTCCTATGTGCAGTGGACATTAGAGGCATGTTTAACCCTTCCAAGACAAGCATTGTTCTTTCTGCAAAATGCCAATGTTTTACTTTGACGGGTTAAAATGACAGGACCACTGCACCCAGATCACTTCTTTGAGATTTCAGTGGACATTTAAGAGAGATCACACCTTCTGGGGCCCAATTTTCAGGAGAACTTATTTTAAAAAGGATGCTATTGGTCTAAAAATGAAGAGGTGGGCTACAAAATAAAAAATGGAAATGGACTATATTCGTTGGAAAGAAAGTTAGAAAACTTTAACTTGTTTACTTTAGAAAAAAAAAAGTGGCAAAAAGGGGATGATAGCATTATACAACTATCTACAGGGCCAGTACAAAAACGCTCTCTGGTAACCGCTTCATTAATAGGACTGTACAAAGTGATCACCTATTTAGACTTGAAAGAAGCAGATTTAATCTACAGCAGAGGACATTGTCATTTACTGTAAAAATAATAAAGATGTGAAATTCTCTGTTAAAGGAACACTATAGTGTCTGGAACACAAACATGAGAGCCATATTGGAGTTCAGAAGGATTTTCCCCCAATTTTGTAATTGAGAATTGTGTGAAGTTTAAAGGAACACCACAGGGTCAGGAACACAAACATGTATTCCTGACCCTATGGTGTTAAAAACACAATTTAGGTTGCTTGATCCCATTTGCCCCCTTTAAAAGGGTTGTGCGAGCAAGCTGGCGCTAGCCCTGTCGCCAATCCGCCTCCTTGGCTGACATCATCAGAATTGACGATCTCAGCAAATCAAAAGCATCTCCTCATAGATATGCATTGAGTCAATGCATCTCTAGGGGTAAAGTTCAGAGTCTCTATGCAGAGCGTGGAGATGCTGCATGTCAGTACTACACACTGTGCAGCAATGCCGCAGGAGGCACCTCTAGCAGCCATCTGAGGAGTGTTCAATGGAGGTATCCCTAGGCTGTAATCTAAACACTGCCTTTTCTCTGAAAAGACAGTGTTTACAGTAAAAGGGCTGTGGGGACTGACTATAGACACCAGAACAACTACATTTAGCTGTAGTTGTTCGGGTAACTACAGTGTCCCTTTAACCTGGAGAATGTGAGTCCTGTTTCAGCCTATATTATGTAATTATGTAATATTACCATACAGGAAATTCTACACAAAAAACAGGCTCAAGCTAGTATTTTATAGAAACATAGAATGTGACAGCAGATAAGAACCATTCGGCCCATCTAGTCTGCCCAATTTTCTAAATACTTTCATTGGTCCCTGGCCTTATCTTATAGCTAGGATAGCCCACGCATGCTTAAACTCCTTTACTGTGTTAACCTCCACTACTTCAGCTGGAAGGCTAATTCCATGCATCCACTACCCTCTCAGTAAAGTAATACTGCTTGATATAATTTTAAACCTTTGTTGTCGTTGCTGCCGCCCAGGAGTGATGGGAGTGAGCACAGGACTTATCTTTTTGTATTCACTTTTTGTATCACACAGCTCTGTTACAATGCTGCCGCCCATCCCATGTGTTCCCTATTAAGGGTTAATAAGTATATAGGGGTGTACATAAAAAATACCCCTCTCTGTCTCATTAGAGATATCTTTGCCAGAAGCTCAAGGAAGCAAGGTGAAGGGTCAGTGTAGGACCGCATAGGGGGGTCTGTCCTGACGTTGGCAGGCGGGCATTCCTTCCAATGGCCATTTGAGTAACTAAATGACCTCCATTTGTTTAAATATGCATAGGGATTCAGGAGATAGTGCAGGTAACTTTCTTTAGTTATGATGAACCCATGTATGCTTAAAGGGAAACTAATGTGCCAGGAAAACAATCCTTTTTCCTAGCACTGCAGGTACCCTCTCCTTCCCACCCCACAATCCCCGGTTGCTGAAGGGGTGAAAACCCCTTCAGTAACTTACCAGAGGCAGCGATATGTCCCACGTCGCTGCTTCTTCCTCCGCCGCTCCTCCTCTGTATTACGTCGGCCGGTGACCGAGACTGATCCGCATGCGCATTAGAGCTCCCCATAGGAAAGCATTTAAAATGCTTTTCAATGCTTTCCTATGGGGAATTGAGTGACGCTGGAGGTCCTCACATAGCGTGAGGACAGATTTTCTGTGCTATAGAGCAGGAAGTGCCCTCTAGTGGCTGCCTAGTAGACAGCCACTAGGGGAGGACTTAACCCTGCAAGGTAGTTATTACAGTTTTATTACACTTGCAGGGTTAAGAGTAGTGGGAGTTGGCACCCAGACCACTCCAATGGGCAGAAGTGGTCTGGGTGCCTGGCGTGTCCCTTTAAACTCCCTTACTGTTTTAACCTCCACTACTTCAGCTGGAAGGCTAATTCCATGCATCCACTACCCTCTCAGTAAAGTAATACTTCCTGATATTTTTAAACCTTTGTCCCTCTAATTTAAGACTATGTCCTCTTGTTGTGGTAGTTTTTCTTCTTTTAAATATAGTCTCCTTCTTTACTGTGTTGATGACTTTTATGTATTTAAATGTTTCTATCATATCCCCCGTCTAATCTTTCCACCAAGCTATACATGGTAAAGGACCACTAAAGTGCCAGGAAAACAAACTCGTTTTCCTGGCTCTATAGCGTTAATAGTTGTCCCCCACCCTCAGGGCTGAAAGGGTTAAAACCCCTTCAGCCACTTATCTTTCTCTAGCGCCGGGCTCCCTCTGCGCTGGGGAACTCTCCTCCCTCTGCCGACGTCAGCACGGAATGCACATGCGCAGCAAGAGCCGCGCGCATTCAAACCGCCCATAGGAAAGCATTTCTCAATGCTTTCCTATGGACGTCCAGCGTCTTCTCACTGTGATTTTCATAGTGAGAAGCGAGGAAGCGCCTCTAGCGGCTGTCAGTGAGACAGCCACTATAGGCTGGCTTAACCCTCATGGAAACATAGCAGTGTTTCTGAAACTGATATGTTTTCAGCTGCAGGGTTAAAACTAGAGGGACCTGGCACCCAGATCACTTCATTGAGCTGAAGTGGTTTGGGTGCCTATAGTGGTCCTTTAAGATCTTTTAACCTTTCCTTGTAAGTTTTATCCTGCAATTCATGAACCAGTTTAGTAGCCCTTCTCTGAACTCTCTCTAGAGTATCAATATCCTTCTGGAGATACGGTCTCCAGTACTGCGAACAATACTCAAAGTGAGGTCTCACCAGTGTTCTGTACAATGGCTTCCCTCTTTCTACTGCTAATACCTCTCCCTATACAACCAAGCATTCTGCTAGCATTTCCTGTTGCTCTATTACATTGTCTGCCTACCTTTAACTCATCTGAAATAATTACTCCTAAATCCCTTTTCTCAGATGTTGAGGTTAGGACTCTATCAAATATTCTATACTGCCCTTGGGTTTTTACGGCCACGATGCATTATCTTGCACTTATCCACATTAAATGTCAGCTGTCACAGCTCTGACCATTTTTCTAGTTTACCTAAATCATTTGGCTTATCCCTCCTGGAAAAGCAACCCTGTTACATATTAGTATCATCAGCAAAAAGACATACCTTACCATCAAGACCTTCTACAATATCACTAATAAAAATATTAAAAAAGAATGGGTACAATTACAGATCCCTGAGGTACCCCACTGGTGACAAGACCTTGTTTCGAATATACTCCATTAACTGCAACCCTCTGTTGCCTGTCACTCAGCCACTGCCTTACGCATTCTACAATATTGGAATCCAAACTTAAAGATTGCAGTTTATTGACAAGCTTTCTATGTGCAACAGTGTCAAACGCCTTACTGAAATATAGGTAAGCAATGTCTACTGCACCACCCTGATCTATTATTTTAGTTACCCAATCAAAAAAATCAATAAGATTAGTTTGGAAGTAAACCCACGTCGTCTCTGATCTTGAAATTCATCTGATTTTAGATGTTCAACAATCCTATCCTTTAACATGGTTTCTATTACTTTCCCCACTACTGAAGTAAGGCTTACTGGCCTATAGTTGCCCGACTCCTCCCTACTACCTTTCTTTTGAATGGGCACAACATTCGCTAACTTCCAATTTTCTGGGACCACTCCTGTTAACAATGATTTGTTAAATAAATCTGTTAATGGTTTTGCTTGTACATTTTTCTCAGTAGAGCATCCAGAATCACACCAGACACCATACAGATAAATAATAACAACAACAAACAATATAAATTTGTAAAGACACTTGATAAACATTTTTGTACATAAATATTTTTTTGTACATAAATAAAAGGCCAAACTATGTCCAGACTCCTTCAACTAAACTATCTTGGGGAAAAAAGGAAAGCACTGTGGAAATATTTAAGCAAAATTGATTTATTATGTTTTGTCCACAAAAAAGAACTGTGTTTACCGTAACTTTGAAGCAGCTCTTCCTTTGTGGACACGATCAGTGACTTGTCTTTAGCAGATAGGACAATGGCCAGACAGACATAGTGCTGCTCTGATGAGGTGGCCCTCCTAACAATAGTCAGAAGCCTGATAGGGTGGTTGTTTGGAGGGGAGCTAAAATGCTCAATGCAGAACCAGGTTGAATAGGTCAAACCAGAAGGTGGAGGAAAAAGTCGTTCTCCTGGGGAAGACACATAATAAAAATATATTAAAAGATTGATTTTTTTTCTATAAAAGTACAAAACCTTAATATTTATTTAACAATATTTAAGACTAAAATTATCAACTAACAATATGGTCATGGTTAAAGGAACTATTTAACTCCAAAATCATAAAGCACTTTAATATTGTCACAACTCCCCAGCTAGTCCTGTTACTTCTTTGAAGTTAAACTCGATGGAGCTAAACTCAAGAGATATGCAATTGTCTGACACTTTTAAAGAAACGCACCATGCCCCATAACCACTACAATGCACTGTAGTGGTTATAGTGTCAGGAGTAACGGTTTTACTTCTAATCTGGGGTCTGACATTTCTAACCAATGAGCCAGTCCTGAACTGCAAGGCTTAGCTCAGAAGAGTTACTTTAATCTACTAGCAAGAGTTCAGGCACTCATTTGCTGCTAAGAGAAAGAGGGGAGAACACTAGTTACATTTGGAGGAACCCTTGGCACTCATGACACCATAACCACTACATAATGTTGTAGTGGTTAAAGTGCATGGAGTGTTCCTTTACAAGAAACCCGTGGTTTGTACCAATTACACTGAACTATTGATGCGCAGATAAAAACAGCAGTTCCCAGTGTTTAAAAGCCGCCATTGACCCTGGACTGCCATCAGATTAGATTCATTATTACTGTGTAATAAAGGAGAATGTCAAACTCATGGATTTCAACACTGTATCAGAAGATAAATCAATAAATGATTGCCATGGCAGCAAGAGTCAGGGAACATCATCAAGTGAAACAACTAGCAATACAATAAAGGCAATTTCTATCAAAATGTGAGATTGCAATCTCCTACGCATTAGCTCAATTTTGCAGGTACTTTGCTCAAAATGAGGGAATAACAATAGGAAACATATGAATGCTAAAGTAAAAAGAATTGGGGTTTTAAGCAGAATAGATTACTAAAAAATTACAGTCTACTTCAGGAGTGGAGTCTTCCTAGACATTTAAATTTAGTTTCTGCAGAAAGAATGAATATGTACAAGGAAGTGGGCAGGTGGGTAAATATGCATAAATACATCTGGTTGAAATACAGGCTTTCTCCACCATTGTCTGAAGTTAATTGTACCCTTTAAGAATTATATGTCTAGCTTCATAAAAGGTCACCAAAGACAAACAGTTATGGCATACGAAGTGCCCCAATCAAGTCTATCATAGCATACAATATTCTGACATAGCCTCTTGCTTGCAGTGCTGGTATTTGTGTGAACACAATATCAAGCACCATCTGCACTGTAAACATTCTTTCATAAGGACATAAAGGACTGTCACCTGAGCATAGAGTGATGTAGAGGTTAGACCAATTCAATCCAGTGCCTCTCATGGAGTGACATCACAAAATTACCCCATAAATTCAAGTCAATTATTTCCTTACCTGTTCCTATTCCACTCACAACAGCTCCATCAATAAGGTTCGTAGCGACTGCATTGCTGGTAGGCGCATTATGGGGTGCAAAGCTGGGTAAGAAAAGGCATCTGCAGAACCAAATGAAAAAAGGGAAATATAAAAACACAAGAACTTGTTGTTGCAGAACTTCAATTCCAATGATGCTTCACCACCTTTTCGAAACGCAAAGCATCATGGAAGTTGTAGTTTTAAATTAAATCTGGGCATCTAGATTTTAGGCTTTCCTGCTCTAACTCATTTAACCCCTTAAAGACACATGGCATTTGTGACATGTCATGATTCCCTTTTATTCCAGAAGTTTGGTCCTTAAGGGGTTAAGTAACAAGGACTGACCTAGTGTAGTGTTTTTTTTAAATCTTTGCCGATATTCTCCCTGATAGTGCTATTCAGAAAAAGACTGTAAAAAGACCATCAAAACAGACCGGGAAATAGTATGTCCTACAAAACAAACAGAAATGTAAGTTGCTTTTTTTATTTCTTCCGGTCACGCAATCACGCAAGCGCCTCTAGCGGCTGTCAGTGAGACAGCCACTAGAGGATTTGAGGGCTGGATTAACCCATTTATAAACATAGCAGTTTCTCTGAAACTGCTATGTTTATAAAAAAAAATGGGTTAACCCTAGCTGGACCTGGCACCCAGACCACTTCATTAAGCTGAAGTGGTCTGGGTGCCTATAGTGGTCCTTTAAGAGTTTTTTTAATTGTATATAATGCATAAAACCTGATGTTACACAGTGAGAAAAATGTAAATTGCATATGAGGCCACGGTTTGTTAAGTAATTTCAATGAACCTGAGATTGATAAATAACAAAAAAAATAAAATTACCCAAAGCCTTCCAGAGATGTGTCAAATTCAACAAAGGCTGGTGTCACAGAAGATCCATGAAGTCTGATGTCATGTGGTGTTGTCATTGAAACCAGACACTTTACCCTGGTCAGGGGCACAGTGCATCCTTCTGCTGACTTTACCAAACTCCGGTTAATCCTGTAGTGCTTATCTTCATCCACACAAAACACACTATCAGATCCAAGACCCTCTGCGGACAGGATCATGCTACCTGCAAGGCATTATGAAAATAGGTAATAAAAAAAATGATTTTTTTAAGGTATATTTGCCCTTTTTTAAACCATAATACATATTCAAAACAGGACATTTCATAATGAATATACTGACAATAATAAAAATGAAGTGACAAATATAGACAGATCATATATAGACAAATATAGACAGATCATATTTAGACAGATCAACTAGTACACATTAAATTCAGCTATTATAGAGCATTGTAATAATGTCTACCATCCAAATACACAAGACAGAAAAATAAAAAGGGATTTAGGGCACTTATTAACAAGAGGGAAAAAATAATCATTTTGAAAATTATGTGCTCCATATTATAGTTTAATACCAATTTGTCTTTAAAGGGGCTGTATAGGCAGTATGTCAGGTCATGTCAGCCCTGCAATGTAAAACATTGCCGTAGAGCAGATGCAGCAATATTTCCATGGCAGGGCTGAACACACCTCTATTGGCTGTCTTCCTGGCAGCCACCAAAGACTCTTCCACTGTGAGAACAGAGTCCGACTCTGTTCTCACACGTCACCTACTCTGACTGCTTCTCACAGAGAGCATTTATTTGAAGGAGAGTGGCACTCGCTGCACATGTTCTTCTCATCCCCAATGCTTCTCTTTGATAAGCACTGGATGAGAAGACAAAGAAGTAATGCCTGCGGGATAATATTGAGAGAGGAGGAGTGGCTGCAATGAGTGATTTGAGGAACTGGAAAAAAAAAAGTAAGTAAAAAATGTTTTCCTTGTAATAGTAACACTATAGGGTTTGTTAAATTTGTGAGAAGCAGCATATTCACAGTCTTCTAGTTCCATGCTACCACTAATTTGGTGCCTTCTAAATGGTTGATCAGTTTGATAACGGAGTTAGGAATACTCTTGGAGTACATTCTTAAGAATACAGCCTCTTCCCGCCCCGTCTGATGTGTCGACACTTGATTGGCCATGTTACATCATCGGTGGGGCTACACATAAAAACAGCCGGCAAACTCCGTTCATTTCTACTCTTGACAAAGGCGCATCACGTCGAGGAGGACACCATTCTAAGCAATTTTTATTTTATTAGGTTTTCCTAGGGGCTCTGCCATCATGCACTTTGCCTGGATAGTAAGCAGCTAGAGAGATTTGGGATGTATGTTAGTTAGGATCTGTGTGGGACTGATTTTTATATGGTTGGTATTTACCTTTACCTCTAAGCACTTGTACCACCCTGGGTATGAGAGTAAGGTTTATGGATTAGGACCTTTAGAAAGTTCTCTCAATAGGGAGTCTATGGGTATGCTTTAACCCTGGTTAAATTGCCTTCAGATGCAGTATTTACCTAGGTTAGCTACATGGACTAATCCCAGAAACCTCTCATATATATTGATTTTAATCCAGCCCTTCTGGATGACTGCTGTTTTTTAAAGTGTTTTTTTTTTTTAACACCTTGTTCTTTGCAACTATAATCAGGGTTGTGGTTTGTGGTGGGGAAGAGGGTAGGTAATTATTGCCATGAACGCCTACCCTCCTGTTTTCCCTTTTAAATCCGATATTCACCCTCTTTTAAGTGGAGTTTGGTCTAATTATTAAGGTGGGGGTGGCGAATTAACACTCTATACACCTACCCTCCTGTTCCTTATAATCAGACTCTACTAATATACCAGTTTACTTCCATTATTTTACATTATCTCTATCATTGTATCTACCCATACCTTTTATTCACCCTTTTGAATATCTCTAATATTTCCAATATCTCTAATTTTCAAAATATCTCTAATTTTTAATCTAAAAGCTAAGCTTTATTCTTCCGATCCCCATACACTGCTGCTATTGAATTGGCTACATTTTAGCCTTCCACTTGGAATAAAATTTTATTACTAAACGGCTGTCTTTCTTGATACTATCTTTCTACTTGGGTTCATCAAGAATTAGTATATTTTCTCACACTTGCTGTGATTGATATATACAAGTTTCTCCTTTTTAATATTACACTTTCACAAATCACTTTTGTGTTTTTCACTTTGTCTTTTTTTTGTTTTCCCCTATTATGTAGATATGCCCTTTAAAGACTAATAAAGCTTATATTTGATTTTTTTGTTTCTTACCAATTATAGTGGGTTATACATATTATATGTGAGAATTGTTACCCATAGTCCTTTGACTTGGGACTGCCATTTTTCAAAGAAAGATTTGTTACTCTTTTTTCAATTTTATTCATAAGAAAACAGTTACTGCATTATTTGTAAGCCTTAAGAGTGTTAAATCATCTATACAAGGGTAAAATGTGGACCACATGTGGAAAAGAGATTCTACAGAGCCATAGGGGAAGAAGCAGATTTGTATATACGGCCTAGCAAAGGACTTTTCTAAATAATATCTAATCATCTTGAAAAGAAACAGTTCAATATCTCTCTCAGCAGAAATTGTCCAAGTACCATCATATAACACTTTTAAAAATGTGTTGATCCTTTTTTTAATCTGTTCATGTTACTTTTCTTTCTCTTCTAGAAAGTGGATTTAATATTTCTAGCTATGCTTAGGTGCAACAGTTAAAACAATAAACAACTCAAAGAACAGTTTCTACATTTCTGAACCATGGAAACCTGGGAGTTTTAATATGTCCTCCTCGATCACACAGATTATTTTTTTACTTACTTATTTATAAATTGATGAAAATAAAATGAATCTATAATATTCATCTATGCATAGGTTTCAAAATTATATATGTGAAGAATGTTCAACAAATGCTAATTTTTGTAATTTTTTTTTTTAAAGTCCCAAAAATTATTTAAATACATATAGTCACCTCTTTCAAAACAAATTACAACATCATATTTAATGTATTTCTCTTATCATATTATCAGTACTATAAAGGCATCTGGTGTAGCTTTGCCAGAGGAAATTTATTTTTACATTTATTTATTTTCCTTCGTTTTTACACATTGGGACCCCGGATTCCTACAGGGTAGTGTCACCCTAAAGAGACACCATGCATAAAGTTGGGAGCCAGTCATTTTAAACAGGCTACCAAAATTTTAAATAGGCTCCCAAATTTCTTGCTAAACTGTTAGTCATCAGTAACTGCACCTAGATGCCTGCTTATATTTTACATGCAATCCTGAAAAGAAAAAAATCGCTATAGAAGAAAGTTTGGAAGCCACCTTAAAGGGCCCCAAACGCCTAGCTTTTAGAGCCTATATCCAAAAGGCTCTAGAGCATGTGAGTGTGACCATACACATATATTTGATTATTAGATCAATTTTTGAAATATATTGCACAATTGTGTATAATGTATTTAGTTTTACATGTAAATACAACCCATTCAAGTTAAAGGGGTAAGTAATCATAAAAACAGCGCTGCACTTGCACTTTCGTGTTTAAGTGGTGGGGTACATGACCTAAAAGGTCAGTTTGTTTGTTTCACCCTGTATATAGTGGAATTGGGAAATCCATACAGTGTTTTCAGCAGCTGAACACAAGATACTCTGTTTGCTATAACTAAGCGCCTAAATCTGCACACTTGTTTTGTTTGGTATATTCCACAGGAAATTATGCAACGATGGGAAAAAGTGTGTGCATGGGACGCAGTATAATAAAGTGAGCGTCAGGTCATGTATGGATGTAAAGTGGCATATTCGTCATACGTGTGAATGTATGCGTGTAGCAAGCACATATATATAATAGCCTTTTATATATAATCCTAGATAAAAATCCACTCGGAATGTTAACGAATGAACATGTGTAGGTGTGATCATTAGAGTGTGCGCATGTATTTGTATGTGTTTACTAATACCACATACACAGGCTCACATTTGATGCCTCCAGTGATGTCTGCTGATACTAGCAACATTCTGACATCTTTCAGAGAATCCCTAGTTCTCATTTAGAAGTGAATTGGAGTTTTGTCTGCCAGTTTCTCTTCTCTCATTACTTTCAGTGAGATAATTAGTGACAATGTGTGCTTGCATAAGTATTCATTATTCATTCATTCCACAGTGAAGTGAATAAAATTATTACGGTAAATTGCCATGAGCAGCAAATTACCGACAAGAAATTAAAGGGACGTTTTGGTATGTTGAAAAAAACAAAACAAGATGTGTGGTTCAGATTTTGGCTAGTACAATGCATACATTAACACGTTACTTAGAAAACGCAGTATCGTACTATTGGCCTGATAGGTTAACTGTATTTGGGGGTGGGGGGGACTAGAAAAATAACATGAACAATTAACCTCAAAAAATTTAAATCACATCATCTGGCTTACTTACTGACGAGAGCGTTACCACATCAAAGAAACATCCCAGTATGGAAAATGTCAGGCCATTTCCCAATTCATTCATATAATTAATATGTCAAAACTCTGCGTAAATAAACGTGGGTTTGTCTGTGTAGGAGGGGTGAAGAACTGGTAAGCAGACTACATTGTAATCATAAAGTCGAAACTATCTTCGGACTAATTAGCTGACCCGACAGCTTGACAGATTAAAAAAAATATATAAGAAATTAGAAACGGACGAGGAAAGAAAAAAAAACGCAATAATTCTCGATGAAACATGGAAAAAATAGAGACTATGTTCCGCTGCTGCTTTTGCTGAGTAACTATAAATATATGTCTCCGAGAAAATGTTGGATCTGTGCTAATATATGATAATTATTTCGATTATTCTAAAAGAGATCATTTTTTTCCTTCCAAACTTACTTCTCATTTCAGGTTCATAGCTCAATGAACTGGGCTTATGTACTCTGTACTGCTTTAACAACCGCTTGTCCCATGCTGCACAATTCAAAGGGTTGGCAAGACGCAAAAATTCCCTGGAGGCACACAAGGGAAAATAAAAGAATTAATCAATAGATACATATGAACAAAATTAGAAGATAAAATGTAATACATCTACACGTAGTTCCTTAAAATTAATAAAGTAAAACACCAATATATTCAGCAGGTATTATAATGTGCACAAGGGCATCTGTCAAAAAGGTACTTGGGTTCTGGTTATAAATTAAATAAATCGTGTCAAACAGGAGATGTTGAGCTCCTATGTGTTGCTAAATAATTAATAGTAATTCTGGATATTTGGTGGCAAGAAATGATGAGATGAAGAAATGTTTTGCAACATTGGGAGTTGGTGCATAGTTTGATATGTTTGTTCTAAATGAAATGAGGTGGTCAATGAGGCAGGAGGTGGTGGAATCCGTAGTAAAGATTAAAAAGGGCAGTTGCTTCCTATGCTATAATTTCTCAAAGTCTGATCTGTTAAAAGAGCAGATTATAATGTATTGTAAAATGTGCTCAAAAACTTAAATTAAAGGGACACTATACTCACCAGAGAAACTACAGCTTAATGTAATTGTTATAGTGAGTATAGTCTGTTTCTACAGGCATTTTGCTGTAAACACTGCCTTTTTCGAGAAAAGGCAGTGTTTACATTGCTACCGAGGGACACTTCCAATGCCAGTCACTGGAGGTGCTTCCTTGGTCAGTTCATTCAGCGTCTCCACGCTCTGCATGGACACCCTAAATGCTCCCCATAGAGATCCATTGATTCTATGCATTTCTATGAGGAGATGCTGATCGGGCAGGGCTGCATTTGGCTCCTCCCCCTCCCGGCCTACTGGGCTGATATCATCAGAATTGACTGAGTCAATCCAATGCTTTCATACAAGTTTGTGTTCCTAAATCTATAGCGTTTTTTAACCCGTTAAGGACCGGTGACGGTTCAGGACCGTCATCGGCATTTTACCGTTGCCGACCGCTGACGGTCCTGAACCGTCACAGCGGTCTTATGTACTTACCCGATCGCCGTCGTTCCCCCGGCGGCGATCGGCGTTGGTCCCGGTGTGGGGAGACTGCCTGCAGCCCAGACAGTCTCCCCATGGCGGATTAGGACCCCTGTGGCCATGTGATCGCCCAATAGGGCGACCACATGGTCACAATAGGTGTCCTAGTCTCTGCCTGCAGGGGGACTGTCTGTGCTGACAGGCAGTCTCCCTGCAACTGTAAAATCAAAAAAAAAAATTAAAGTTAATGTTAATTAAAAAATATATATATTATATATTTGTATATATATATGACATATAGGCATATTATATCTATATAATATATGTCTATATATCATATATATATAATGTCATGCCAAGTGTATTTTTATATTAATATGTACATATATTAATATAAAAATACACGTATAATTAAACTACACACGTATATATATAATATATATAATAACTATATATATTGTATATATATATATATTATAAAATACAAATAATAAGTAATTTAAATTAAATTAAAAAATTTAAAAATAATAATAAAAAATAAAAAATAATTATATATCTATATGAAATTTTATTCTAATTGTATTTTGATATTAATATATATATATTTATATCAAAATACACTTAGAACAAAATTGTATATATATATATATATCTATGTATATATAAATAAATAATAATAATACAAAATATACATATGTCCATATACAAAATTACATAAATAATTATATAAATATACACGTAGACTTCAAATATATAAACATGCATATATATTTAAATTCTACATGCGTATTTATGTAATATTTTTACATAATTAAGTAATTTTATTGATTGCAATTTGAGGGACCTGGCTGCCAACCCAGGACGAAAGACCGGAGAATTTAATGTGCTAGCACTGTATTTTACCCTGTAACTTTCTATGACGCCCTAAAACCTGTACATGGAGGGTACTGTTTTACTCAGGAGACTTCGCTGAACACAAATATTAATGATTCAAAACAGTAAAAAATATCACAGCCATGATATTGTCAGTGAAAGTGACTTTTTTTGCATTTTTTACACCCAAACAGCACTTCTACTGATGATATAATTGTTGTGATACGCTTTCCTGTTTTGAAACATTAATATTTGTGTTCAGAAAAGTCTCCCGAGTATCACAGTACCCCCCATGTACAGGTTTTATAGCGTTTTTGAAAGTTACAGGGTCAAATATATGGGTCACATATTTTTACGTTGAAAATGGCCAGGTTGGTTACGTTGCCTTTGAGAGCGTATGGTAGCCCAGGAATGAGAATTACTCCCATGATGGCATACCATTTGCAAAAGAAGACAACCCAAGGTATTGCAAATGGGGTATGTCCAGTCTTTTTTAGTAGCCACTTAGTCACAAACACTGGCCAAAATTAGCGTTCAATTTAGTTTTTTACTTTTTTCACACACAAACAAATATGAACGCTAACTTTGGCCAGTGTTTGTGACTAAGTGGCTACTAAAAAACACTGGACATACCCCATATTGAATACCCTGGGTTGTCTACTTTTAAAAAAAATATGTACATGTGGGGTGTTTTTCAGAGATTTATGACAGATAATAGTGTTACAATGTCACTATTGATAAATTTAAAAATTGTATGTTTTGAAACCGCTATATCCCACTTGTACTTATTGCCCTATAACTTGCAAAAAAAGCAAAAAAGCATGTAAACACTGGGTATTTTTAAACTCAGGACAAAATTTTGAATCTATTTAGCAGTTTTTTTCATTCGCTTTTGTAGATGAGTAAATGATTTTTCAAGTAAAAGTAAAAAAACATGTATTTTTTTCAATTTATCATATTTTTTAATTTAATTTTAATTAAATTACATAAGATTATATACATAATGGTATGTAAAGAAAGCCCTTTTTGTCCTGAAAAAAACAATATATAATTTGTATGGTAACAGTAAATGAGAGAGCGGAAAATTACAGCTAAACACAGACACCACAAAAGTGTAAAAAAAGACCTGGTCGCAAATGTACAACATCGCAAAAACAGTCCGGTCCTTAAGGGGTTAACAAGTAATTTTCAGCTGTTTAAGTGTTTTTAACCGAAAAAAAAGATGTCTGAAATGACCGGGCCTTGCTGCTCCCTTAACATGGGCCTGGAGGACATCCTGCATAATTAGGGAATTTAAAGAAAGCATTTCACGTCATCCCTTTCATATTCAGTAACAGACTCTTAATGTTAAAATAACAATGGTGATGCAATGCAAGATAGCCAACATAGGACAATATATTATTAAAGCAAAGTTAATTTGTAAATATTTATTGAAAATTATTTTCATGATGAACATTTTAAATGCCGCACACTTTAGCCTGTCAGGTAATACTATTTTAATCATAACTATAAAAATATATCATATAATATATCTTATAACAATCCTAAATATAAGAGTTTACTAATTATTATAAACATCATTATAATCACTATCTATAAACACACGGTGCCTGTAAAATGCATCTAATGTATTCTGGCAATGGAACCTCTGCTACACTTCTGAGTCTACATAACCGGCTGAATGTTCCATAGTGACACAGCTTTTCGGGTTCAGATTCCAGGAAAATCTTCTCTGCCTTATCAGTCTGTCAAATTTAGGCCTTTATTGAATAAGCTTTCCAAATGGTTCAATACTGCTAGAGATTTTTTTCTATTTAAATAATTTGGAGCGTTTTTCTAATAGTATTGAATAATTTGGAAAGCTTATTAAATCAAGGTCTTTGTTTAGATAAGCCTCCAAGTACTGCTGTTGGCACTATATAAATACTGTACTTTACCATTAATCAATGAATACAGGTTTTAAACTTTCCATTATATCTTATATGCTAGCTATGTGTAATATTTTCTACTCTCTGCCTCTGAGGAAATCTCTGTTCCTTTTTTGCCAGCCTACACACACAATGCTTTCTGAGAAATGTGAATACGATTAAGTCTCTTCCACCTCTTGTGTAATTTTCGGCACATTTGGACCATTTTCAGCCGAAATGGGATAGGCCCATTTTCAGTTCAAAATTTCAGCAGCCAAAATTTCGGTGCATCCCTAGCGATACTTAGGGACGGTTTCGCTGGAACATGACATTATATCCACACTCATTCTCCTCAAAAGCCCCCTTAACAGTTCCCTGCTATGCAGTTAAGAGAAGGCCTGTGAAGGAAGACGTCCAGATATCCCTCACAATTGCCATGATTTACACCAAACATCCTTAAACTATAGGTCCTCTCACCCTGGCTGAGAGATTGTTTGGTAGTGGTACTCTATTTAAAGTAGCTAAATAGATCTGTGACTCACCTA
The DNA here is from genome assembly GCF_036172605.1 of Pelobates fuscus. NCBI lineage: Eukaryota > Metazoa > Chordata > Amphibia > Anura > Pelobatidae > Pelobates > Pelobates fuscus. The sequence goes on from NC_086322.1 coordinate 220,101,383, forward strand.
CCTTCACAATTTTACCTTGGTCTAAAATCTGCAATTCACTTTTTCCAATTATCTACACCAGGAGTGCTCAAAAATTAGACCCCCAGATGTTTTAAAAATACAGCTTGGGAGTTGTAGTTCTACAACATCACGGGGTCTACCTTTTTAGCATCCCTGATCTACGCTTTCTGGTTTAGTGAATAACAAGGTTTAACCTGGTTTCAGCATGGATTAGTGAAGAGGCCTACTGAGAATTAAGAATGACAGATGAGAGTAAATGAAAATGAAAAACTTGCTTTCTAAAATATGTTATGCTAATTTCAATTAAAATGTCAGCATGGCATAGAACTGCTTCTTAACAAATAAATGACAACTCTTGAAAATATTTGAAAAAAAACAAACAAACCAAAAAAACAGACACATATTACTATTATTATTAATTATATATTATTACACACCTTAACACCATAGGCTCCAGGGCTTGGGAGGCTAGTCTTTCAAACATCCTCTGGAGTGGAGGGTGCAACGAGTGGTCTTCATCAGCTAGAGCGGCACTGCATCTGTGCAATAGACGAGCATGTAACCCAGCTTCACACATGACCTGCTGGTTTCTTTCGGTGTGCACCAGACACTGTAAAATGTTTGCTACTGCTAGCTGGAGGTCCAGGGCATGCTGCACAGAAGAAAATGGCAAAGTTGAACTATTTACAGAATGAACTGGGCATATCAGAAAATAAGAATAATCTCAACACTTTATAAGTAAATAAAAACTGCAGAATTGCAGAATATTATTAATATATATGTTGTTCATGGTGTTCCTCGCGATGTAACAAGGTCATGCAAGTCAATGAGCCTTAAGGAAAGAAAAAAAAAAGGAGGACAATGGTTTGTATATTAAAAAAAAAAAAAAAGGGGATAAGCACATAATTATTATAATCATTATTATTTTCCAAACTTTCCATGTACTGTTTCCTGTGATTATTTACGTTTTTCAATGATAAGATAACTAAAGAAACAGATGTAGTAACTAACTTTAAAAAGGCAAAAAGGATTTGTTCAACACGGATGTCTATGGAGGATCCCGAGATCAGCCATAGACATAAGCGATGTACAGTTGCACATGTGCTAGGGTACATCGCGGACATCGGCTCCTGACACATGAAGCACCATGAACTTAACAGGACCAGCAGAAAGGCGGTGGCAGCTGCGACGGACAGGTCCCGGTACGTAAAACGAACTTTTCCTTGCAACCCACGGCCACCTCACTGCAAGCAGCAGAGTCACAATTGGAGGTCTTTGCAAAATATGCAAAGACACAAGAGCCACTTTAAATTGACTGTGTCTAGCATTTGGGATTAATTCCCTATACATTAGGCACCTACAAGCTGTAAAAAATGTTCCAGTTTTAGAATGTATTAAGCAGCAGCATTGCATATGCAATAAAGAGTATAAATTATTCCCCAAGCCACAAAAGCACAGAAACATCTGTAAAGTACTACACGGTTATGGTCATTTTGGTATAAAATGGTTAATTGGGGTATAAACAGGTTAATTTGAGAATGAAAACTCTCACACACTTGTACTAATGATGTATATAAACATTTGTGCTTTGTTATGTGAATACAAGGTCAGTCGGCCCTGAGAATCTTTCTCTAGGTGCCTGAGAATCAGAATTGCCTCGTAAGAAGCCAAAATATTTACTCATCTTATGGATCATGTTTGGTTTTCTTCTTAGCTTAGGATTTGACATTTCTACTTGGAAGAAATGAAGGTTAACTTTAAATGTTACTTTAGTACAATAACTAGTTCATTGCGTGGTTATGCAGAAACTTGTTTGATTTAGCATATACTTCAATAATTACTCTACCTTAAAGGTTTGTAACTTTTATGTGGAAATTGTCTTAATGCCTTTTTTTTTAATATTGTAATGCAGTTGCTTATTGTCGTTTTATAGAACAGAATAGGATGTTTTCATACAAACAAAACATTGTCATTTAATGCACAGGCTCAAACTTGGCTCCAAGACTTTGTGTGGGGGCAGTGAAGGTAAACCCGGTTACAATATAAACAAGTGAAAGAGAAAATGAAATGGGGGATTCAAGAACGATTCACTAAGTGGCCATAAAACAAGCTCAAAGTGATGACTGTGCTCTGAGCATCTTTCAGCCTGACCTGAAAGTACTCAAGTGTTTCATTATAAATGAACAAGTGGCAAAGCTGTAGTATGTCAGACTTGCTTTTTTCAGATTTTTTTAAAATATTTTTTAAAAGAAGGTTAAAAAAACAAAAACAAACTGGAGTTAGTGAAAACAAGCCAAACAATGGCCTAGTTAATGTTCCATATGCAGAGTGCTTATGCTTGCCACAAAACGTAATCACCAATAGAAAGGAAGTTCACCATTTTGTGGGAAGGCCAGTGATGGGGACTGGATGCTGTGTCTAGAATAAGCTCAACGGCACAAAATGGCTGCAGAAACATATTCAGATACAAAATATCCTATTTATATCACTAACATTCATTTTCTGCAGTTTTATAAAACAGACTACACTACAATATAATATGTGGTCACATGGAAGATAAATGTGAATTCACAAATGGTAATTTCCAGTTTCATGAAAAAAAAGTAGTTTTCGTTTTTGTTCTTATTATGAAGAAAAGAACTTGAACTCAACTGAGCAAGGCACAGCAGCAAAATAAGAATTTCAAAGAACACTAGTATCCTTCAGCTGAAAATGTGATATTTACACTGAACAAAAATTCTAAACGCAACACTATTGTTTTTGCCCCCATTTTTCATGAGATGAACTCCAAGATCTAAGACTTTTTCTATGTAAACAAAAGGCCTATTTCTCTAAAATATTGTTCACAAATCTGTCTAAATCTGTGTTAGTGAGCACTTCTCCTTTGCCGAGATAATCCATCCACCTCACAGGTGTAGCATATCAAGATGCTAATTATACAGCATGATTATTGAACAGGTGTGCCTTAGGCTGGCCACAACAAAAGGCCACTCTAAAATGTGCAGTTTCATCACATAGCACAATGCCACAGATGTTGAGGGAGCGTGCAACTGGCATGCTGACTGCAGGAATGTCCTCCACAGCTGTTGCCTGTGAATTGAATGTCCATTTCTCTACCATAAGCCGTCTCCAAAGGCGTTTCAGAGAATTTGGCAGTACATCTTACTGGCCTCACAACCACAGACCATGTGTAACCACACCAGCCCAGGACCTCCACATCCAGCATCTTCACCTCCAAGATCATCTGAGACCAGCCACCCGGACAGCTGCTGCAACAATCGGTTTGCATAACCAAAGAATTCCTGCACAAACTGTCAGAAACCGTCTCAGGGAAGCTCATCTGCATGCTCGTTGTCCTCATCGGGGTCTCGAAAAGTCTGCAGTTTGTCATCGTAACCGACTTGAGTGGGCAAATGCTCAAATTTGATGGCGTCTGGCACTTTGGAGAGGTGTTCTTTACAGGGAGGAATCCCGGTTTTCACTGTACAGGGCAGATGGCAGACTGCGTGTATGGCATTGTGTGGGTGAGCAGCTTGCGGATGTCAGCATTGTGGATCGAGTGGCCCATGGTGGCAGTGGTGTTATGGTATGTCCAGGCGTATGTTATGGACAACGAACACAGGTGACTTTTATTGATGGCATTTTGAATGCACAGAGATACTGTGAGGAGGTCCTGAGGCCCATTGTTGTGCCATTCATCCACGACTATCACCTCATGTTGCAGCATGATAATGCACGGTCCCATGTTGCAAGGATCTGTTAACAATTCCTGGAAGCTGAAAACATCCCAGTTCTTACATGGCCAGCATACTCAGCGGAAATGTCAGCAGTTGAGCATGTTTGGGATGCTCTGGATCAGCATATACGACAGCGTGTTCCAGGTCCTGCCAATATCCAGCAACTTCGCACAGCCATTGAAGAGGAGTGGACCAATATTCCACAGGGCACCTTCAAAAACCTGATCAACTCTATGCGAAGGAGATGTGTTGCACTGTGTGAGGCAAATGGTGGTCACACCAGATACTGGTTGGTTTTCAGACCCCCCCGGGGTCTTTTGTTGTGGCCAGCCTAAGGCACACTTGTGCAATAGTCATGCTGTCTAATCAGCATCTTGATATGCCACACCTGTGAGGTGGATGGATTATCTTGGCAAAGGAGAAGTGCTCACTAACACAGATTTAGACAGATTTGTGAACAACATTTGAGAGAAATAGGCCTTTTGTGTACATAGAAAAAGTCTTAGATCTTTGAGTTTAGCTCATGAAAAATGGGGGCAAAAACAATAGTGTTGCGTTTATAATTTTGTTCAGTGTAGTAAAGTTAGGATTGCGGTTTTGTGGATGGTTATGGGTGAAATTCCTTGCTTTGTTCTCAGACCTATTACTGCAATAATTAATTAACTATCAGAGAAAACTAGCACATTAGAGTGGTGTAAATGGACAGCTGTTGAGGTGCTAATGTTAGAACATTTTAATGTCAGCTCCATGCATCTCATGTAAACTCCTGCACACCATGTTACATATGGGTGGTGCATTGTCAAGCCTCTGGGGTTAACGAAAATAAGCTGTTTGATCTAATTTCCATCACGCCTCAACTTTATTTCATTCACCAATTTAAAAAGATGCAGGAAGTGATCTACATCTGCGTTTACTACTACACCTGATAAAATAAACAGTCTTTCCACACTAGATCACTTGGAAAAGTAGACACACAGAGATAATCAGATGCTTGAGTTGCTACTGTTAATACACCACCATACTAGCTTTTATTTTTCCCCAGTTCTGGATGAAGAGAAAGCACATGCTAAATTTCTTACTAGGAAAATTAGAAGCAGAGCAAAACACTACAATTTAAAACTCATAATTTAAAATAAATATCTTTGAAATGAACACCTTCTTAGTGTGACCATTTAACAGATAGTAAGAACACACTACTTTAGCTACCATTACAGCACAAAACTAACTTTCCCCATACATTACCTCTGGTTGAGTATCTGAATCAATAGATGCCAGAAGGTCTAACATAGACAACACGGCCCCGGGATGTATAATGACAGCATCTGAACTTGACACAAAGGGTGTTCCTACTTGGGTTTTCAAATCCGTAATATTTTTCTGAGGGTTTATAGAGGATGTGGAAACTGCATGGTAGACATGCCTACAAAGATAAAAATAAAAAATAAAACATGAATTAATATTGCTTAAGGAAGCAAACAATTATAAGTATTTAGCATTTGTTTTATGCAAGACACCTTGGTAGTGTTGATTGCATAAATTTACAGACCTGCATAATATTTTATTATTTGCATTCTCTGGATTGCTAGTTGTGTATAACTAACTTAAGTATCTAATTATCTTCAGAAACCAGGATTCGTTTTATTTAATGGGTTAAATTAACCCATTATCCAGACTAATTGCCTAGCAGAACACTAAATAACAAATATTAAATTGCTGTCACTGTAAATAAATAAAAAAAAAAATCATATTTTAATTGTGGCATCTCCTCCTCAGCTACTACATATCTCAGATCCAGCAGCTAGTTGTATGTCAGCATAGCTCTCAATATTTTTTAGGAAATACAGATTTGGGGATTTGACCCCAAAATAGGAACTGCATCTCCTAAATATGGACACTTAGAAAGAGAAAGCGTGAGTCAATGTAAAGACTTAGGTTTTGCAATTGAACAAAGACAAACCATTTTGGCCAGTTTATTCGACATTAAATTTATTTACAGGCTACGATCTACTGGCTTATGCAGAATTCTTCGAGGACAATTCAGGGAACTAAAGCCCATATCTGAATCTCCCTGGAGTCAAAGTTTAAAGCAGTGGCTCCCAAACTGGTCCTAATGGCCCTGCAACAGTCCTTGATTTTCTATGTCCCTTTTATATTACAGTGGAGGTACTGGCAAATCCTGGACTGTTGCTGCGTCTTGAGAACTGGTATGGGAACCACTAATTTAAAGGAACACTCCAAGCACCATAACCACTAAAGCACATTGTAATACCTGTTGTGGCAAAAGTGCCCTGACACCCCCCTCTTGTATGTAGTAAGCTATTTTAGAATGGTTTGACTTCTTACTCTGGGTCAACCCATGTACAACTTCAGCTACAGGAGAGCCAAAAATTTTCAGTCTGAGCAAACAAAGGCAGTGTATGGCTTAGCTGATTGGATCAGCTGGAGATCCATCAGCTATCAGAGTGTTTTTTTAAACCATCACAAACTAGATACCATATTGCATTTACCAATAATACTATTACTAGTGTATATACATAATATGAAGCTATATTTCTGGGCCTTAAACGCAACTCACTACAAAATGATGTAAGACAAAAGGGTGCATAATCTGTAGAACATAATTAAAAAAAAAATATTAACATGCATACTCCATGTGGTACTTTCGGTACGTGTAGCTCAGTACCTGTTTACATTCGATGTAAAACAGTTAATATTAGAGATCATTTTATTAAGAAGAGGTTAAACATTGTCCTCTACACCAGTGAGTGTAGATACAGAAAAGTGATGATATTTTACACTATTAGTGGTGAATCCATACCTATAATCCACTTTGGCACAGGATAAATCGGTGAAATAAGAAAGAATGGCAAAGGAAATGCCAACAGCTGAAAGGATCAAAGAGCTGCATGACTTACTGAAGGACGTTACATGCCCCAATCCACCAGCTATTTTTTTTTTTTTTTTTAAATACCCCTCTCTGCAAGCTAGGTATGGCTCTCCTACTGATATTCACACGAGTTTTTAAAGGAATTACTTAAAGGGACACTTTAAGCACCAGAACCACTTCATCTTAATGAAGTTGTTTTGGGTGCATTGCTACTTCCCCTTTTGTCTAGCAATATAAAACATTGCTGATTCTAAGCAATGGCAATGTCTACATTTTTCCTAAACAACAGCATTAGTGCCCTCCAGCCTTTTTGAAGATCTTAAAGTGGTTGTTTTTTTTTGTTTTGTTTTTTTAAACTATTTTTTGGATAACAGGGAGCTCCAGTAATTTAAAAATGTAAATAAAACTAAAGTTAAAATATTTGTGCTTAATGTTAAAGTGTCCTTTTAAAGGGATCCTATAGTGCCAAGAAAACAAAGCCGTTGTTTTCCTGGCACTATAGGATCCCCTCCCTCACCACTTCAGCCACCTACCTGAATCCAGCGCTGGCGCTTGGTCAGGCTCCGCCCACGCTCATGCCCAACCGATGTCAGCCGGCGGGGGAAACCTAATGCGCACGAGCGGCAATGGCCACGTGCGCATTAGACCTCCCCATAGGAAAGCATTATTTACTAAGTGCAATAGGGACACAGCACCCTGACAACTTCAATTAGTTGAAGTGGTCTGGGTGCCTACAGTGTCCCTTTAATGTCTAGCATTGACATTGCTACAAAAAGCGTTAATTAGATGGGTGGTGGAACTTTTACCTGTTAGCAAAATAAAAATAATTGTTCTGAGAACAGTAACTTTTGTACGATATGTATACTAAAATACTAATATGTAGACTAAAAACTAAATGACACAATAAGGAACAGGGCTTTAAAATAATTGCTAACTGCAAATCTCAATATCTGTCAGAATATAACAAGAAGGTATCTGAAAATAACAAATATAATTATCTCTGTTCTTTCACTGCTGGCAAATTCATAAGAGCTTAGGTCTGACAGAATATCTATAATCTAAACCACATTATCTGGGAAAACCAGATCAAAAATGTCTCTTGGACTCTCGCTGAAAGCATTCTGATATCTTTCGGAGAAAGTTGGCCTTTAGCAAATTGATAATGGCCTCTTAAAATATTAAAGGGGTCATGAATACATTGTATACCTGACTCAGAAATAGCTCAAATAATTTTTACAGGAGAATAATTACCAAAAAGAACGCGCTAAATTAATCTGTAAATACAAAGAAACAAATAATGGTGCAGACCATCTGGTAATAGTAATGTGGGGAAAAGGAGTTATATGAAAAAAAACTCACATGTCCCAGAGCCCTATCACCCCTGGCTCTGGGTTTGAAATGCTCCTTGGGAGAGGGGATATTCCCACACTGCAGGGTAATCCAGAGGATATGTCCACTGATGATTCTGTTGTGCTGTGTATAAAAGGAAGAAGGGCAGGACCCCCAATTGAATAATATCACAATTCGGTTTATTGTACAAAATAGGTTAAAAACCCTTACTTTGGATGTGGTGGGTATGAACTCGCAGAGTCACCCACATAAAAGCATAAAACACATATACTCGAAAACGCTTCCTGGTTGTAGTCCGGTCACGTGATCGCTTCCGGGTCCGCCCTCCAATGACGTCCGTGTGACGCGTTTTGCCCGCCTCCAGTAGTCCGGCGTCACACGGACGTCATTGGAGGGCGGACCCGGAAGCGATCACGTGACCGGACTACAACCAGGAAGCGTTTTCGAGTATATGTGTTTTATGCTTTTATGTGGGTGACTCTGCGAGTTCATACCCACCACATCCAAAGTAAGGGTTTTTAACCTATTTTGTACAATAAACCGAATTGTGATATTATTCAATTGGGGGTCCTGCCCTTCTTCCTTTTATACACAGCACAACAGAATCATCAGTGGACATATCCTCTGGATTACCCTGCAGTGTGGGAATATCCCCTCTCCCAAGGAGCATTTCAAACCCAGAGCCAGGGGTGATAGGGCTCTGGGACATGTGAGTTTTTTTTCATATAACTCCTTTTCCCCACATTACTATTACCAGATGGTCTGCACCATTATTTGTTTCTTTGTATTTACAGATTAATTTAGCGCGTTCTTTTTGGTAATTATTGTTCTGCTTTTCACAATTTTTTGTGCATTGTATTTTTGAACGCTGCCATATTATCTGCATGGGATTTTAGCGCTCACACATTGGTTATTGAATTTTTACAGGAGGCTCGTCAGATGTACATCTATCGTTCATAGAATTATGCAAATACATTTACATTATTGCCAACATTATAAAATTAGTAACATGTTTTGCACGGTCATCAGAAATTGCCTACACAGCATTGTATTGTACTTTAAAAACACTACAAACTGTAAACACTAATAGCTTACATTAATTTCATAGGTTATGTTGTAAAGAGCACGCCTGTCACTTGCACCTTTCAAACAGGGCCTTAAAGTGGATAAGTTTGCAAAAACGACTGCAGGTTAAGGCCTGCATTCCTTCTCAACACAACAGAGAAGGTAAAATAGATTTCCAGATGAATGGAACTGGTGGTGGTGATCGAACTACATATCCCATAAACTACCACAGGAACAAAAACTAATAAACCCATGGGCCAAAAAAAGAGAGACATATTAGTAGTTCAGCTTCTTTGTGGATTGTGGATTGTGGATTGTGAGGGGCCTCTTCTGCTACTTGTGTATTTGCCGTGTATTTGACAGAAGAAACTTTAAAGCAGAGTATTTTTTACCTTTTTTGTATTTTTTTTAAATACAGCATCATCTATATAATGGATTGGAAATCTATTAAATATTATATCTATCTATATATATATATATATATATATATCCGTTAGATTCATCTACTTTTATAAAAGCCCAATAAAATGGAGGTGGTGGGGGGTGGGGCCCAAAGTATCAGCAGAGAGTTGAAATAACACCTTTTCCTCTTTCTTCCACAAAGGGAGAGGTTGTTGAGAAACACTGGCTCATGGTAAACTTTCAATAACAGTACCACTTTAAGAAGGTGATAAGCATATGTGTTATTCTTTTTTCCAGATTTTCTAAACATAGATGTTAAAGGAGTGATTTTGTAATAAAAAAGTGTTCATAACATAAGTTATATCACGGTGTCCCTGCCTACACCTCCAAACTATGCCATTACCCATTAGCTTTTGCTCAAAACACAAATATGAGACATTAAACCGCAGGCTCTTCCATAGACTCTGTGCACACTTGAGTACAAGAGTTACAAGGTTTCATGGCAGTTGAAGCCATCACAAGCTAAAGAAATATGGTGGAACACAGGAGGGAGAACATCAGGAAAATATACATCCTTGCCAACTTCACCAAAGGCTGAAACTGTACAAATGTTCCTGTAAACCGTGATTGCTGCAAAAGTGAACGTTTAAAACCAAAATATTTAAATTGTTTACCTTTTCTAAATAATTATTCCCTGATATGTGACAGAGGCAATGCTCGGGCAACATACAGCCCCTAACCTTCACCGTTCCTGCATAATCTGAAAAGCAACTGGAGACATGGGAGAACTTGTTGGCTGCTGTATGACTGACATAACTCACTCAATGGAAAATTAAGCAATAATAGTAAAGGACACAGGCCGATTTATAAATGTAGTCTAAAGACACATTACTGTGAGTATTATTGTTGTGCAGCTCTGCTATACACTCAGACACACCAACAATAAGGAGCTGAAAAGGATGACATTAGGGTAGAAAAGAGGGACAGAGGGATTTGAGTCATATATAGGGATTGTCTCCTAAATCTCCAAATAGAGACACTTGGTAAGTATGGTTTCATCCTCTATTATGAAAACATTATCACATAGGTTTATATTTGCATATTTTGGGAAGAATAGTGGCACAATGGTGAGCTATACTTCCTAAACCTGTTCCTCCGGGCAGCAGCACTATCCTCTTCCATCTGCTCCTCTCCAGCTCTCCGAGATTAGGCTGCCAGGAGCCCATGTCACTGCTGTATTCTCGCACATGCTTGAAAATGCAGTATTGAGGTCTTTGGAAGATCCTGCAAGACCCTCCATAGATCGAGCTACATTTTCCTCCAGCCATCACAGGTGACGGCTGGGGGAAGTGACAAGGGAAATTACTTTGTCAAGTGTAGGAAAAATACAGAGACAAAGTAGTCCATCCAACTCCGTTTCAGTGTATCTTTTGAAATGCTTATATTAACACAGCCAATATGAGCATCTCATAAACACAGCCAATATGAGCATCTCATGTTATGTAATATTAATGAAGGTCATTTCATGCCAATGAGGTCATATTTTTTTGTATTGCCATTCAAATTCATTGAAGCATAACTTTATTGGATGTGCTTACCTCCCTCCGAAGCAGGATAACGGAGACAAGCTGAGAAAAACCTGCTACTTCCTAATCTGGGCAGAGAGCCAAAATAATCCCTGGTTCTATTCCACAAATGCAGGAACTTTGAAGATATATATTTTTTTTGTTTATTTATTACAACTGTCAGTAATCTCACGGTGAATTCTTTTAATGTTTTTTTCTAGAACAGACAACATTTCTAGGCTACCTGTTAATCTAATTTAACCCCTTAAGGACACGTCATGATTCCATTTTATTCCAGAAGTTTGGTCCTTAAGGGGTTAAAGGTACACTTAGTGTCAGAAACACAAACGTATTCCTGACACTATAGTGCTAAAATCACTGTTTAGGTTTCCGGCCCCCCTTGCCACCCTTTGAAAAGGGTATTTTATCCACCTTTTTCCAGCGCCACGCTGGTCTCGCCATAGCTGATGATCTCCATCGCCAATCCAATGCTTTCCCATAGGAGTAGTGCACATGCATGGCAAAATATCACGCTCCGAATCAATGCATCTCTATAGGAAATGTTCAGCTGAGGTGAGTGACTGTCACTGGAGGTGTCCCTATGCAGTAATGTGAACACTGCCTTTTCTCTTACAAAGGCAATTTTTACATTAGAAAGCCTGCAGGTAATGCTACAGACACCAGAACAATAACATTAAGCTGTAGTTCTGGTGACTACAGTGTCCCTTAAACTTGCATTCATAGTTCATCTAAGCATGTAAACTAGCCACTAAACTTTGTAATTGCTATACATACCCAATATAAACTTTGAAAGAAGGTTTTAGAAACAAACAAAACAATTATGTTACTTACATACAGAGTTATTTACTAAAGTGTGAAATTATGTGATTTTCAAGGGTATTCGAAGATCAAAATAGCAAAGCTGAAAACAGAATTTACTTAAATTAGTTTTTTTTCTTATTCTGTTATTTGACCTTAATTCTGAAATCTCTTAATATAGTGGTTAATGTAATGAATCAGTTTAAACACTGCCTTTTCTGAGAAAAGTCCACCTCTAGTGCCTGTCACTCAGACGGCCACTAGAGGGACTTCCTGGGTTCAGTCTTGCAAAGCTTGCAGGATTGATGTTCAGCTTCTCCACAGCCTGCACGGATAAGATGAAAGCTCCCTACAGAGATGCATTGACTCAATGTACCTCTATGAGGAGATACTGTTTGCCGCACACGTGCATAGCCTCCCAATAGGGAAGAATTTTATTGGCGGAGATCATCAGGATTTAAGATTTCAATCATGGAGGCAGGGCAACCAAACATAGATCGGCAGAAATAAGGAAAATAAAAAGCTTTTCTTATTTCATTGGGAGGGGGTGGAGATTATGTAACTAGTTACAGAACAAAAATAAGATTTAAGTGGAGTAAAAGTAGAAAGAATAGGGGGACAGATTACTTAAATGCAGTAAAGTTAGGTGGGTCAAGAGGAATAGGGAACATATTAACCTACAACTGAAAATACAAAAGATTAGGAGTGCTCTCGTCCTGTCATGTAATGACTGTCTCATGAATAATTCAATAAAGATTGAGAAGTAAAAATGCAAAAAATAAAAAATCAAAAGATACATTCTAGAAATAAGTCAATATGTAATATTCACAAATTTTATAATTTATCTTCTGATTTTGTATTTCTCGCATTTTTACTTATCAATCTTTATTGTATTATTGAATTATTCATGAGACAGCGTCATTACATGACAGGGAAAGACCACTTCTAATCTTTAGTTACTAGAACACTATAGCGTTAAGACACGTTTGTATACCTAATGCTGTTACTATAACATTGTTCTTATGGAAACAACAAGGAGAATGTGCAGAAAATATTTGATTTTAGTGTTAATTTACAAGTTTGATAACCTACTAATATAGATGTTAATGTAAGAGTCATCAGCACTCAAAAGTGCGGAAAGCTGCATAAATGTGATCATGCCAATTTTGCCATTAAAAGTTTAGGAAGATCTGGAACATTTAGAGGATGGTTGATACAACTAGCCAAAACGACCAAGATTCATGTGTTGGGGTTGACCTCATCACATGGGATCAGTTGGCAGGTATGAAATTATAGAATTGTAATGTTAGGAAATTGCATTGCATTGTATTGTAATTTCATTAAAAAGAAATGCTATGTAAGCATTCCAGCAAGCATGATATTTTTAGAGGAAATAGATTATGTCATTAGTATGACAATTAACAGTTGCCACTGATGACTATTTCCAGATAACATTAGCATGCTGTGGAACATTAATAATAGATATCATTGTGTCTGGTAGAGTGCTCTGCCAGGGAAAGAAGCACTTTCTAAAAATATAACAACATCTTTAAATATTTAATCAAATGAAAATCTGCTGCATTATTTAAAACTGCAATGGCAACTGTGATTTGTCTTTTCTCTAAATATTCGCCATTATCATAATTTAACAAAATAATAAACACGAACGGTAAAGTAAAGGGCTTCTCATCACATGCCATAGAAGCATTAACATTTTACGTGGTTATAAAGAAGCAAATGCTTTTTTCCAACTTGTGCTGCTAGTTAAATGGACACTTTGGAGTCTAAACCATCTTTAATGCATTCAACAGGTTTTCTCTTCGTTACTATGCTTTTTTTTCCTTCACGTTAAAATTGGGATATTTTGCAGCATTCCGCACAATAAGAATCCTTAGCCAAGACCCTATCTTAACATAAATCTTGCCTTAGTTCCCTATGTACGCAGCACAGATACTGACAGCACTGGACAGCGAGCTGAGCTGCAGGAAGACAAGCGTGCTAAATGACAAGGGGAGGACACACAAGCAAACATGTAGTAAGTATATCTCTACATGCCTGTCTGCTGTCATGTATACAGTGCTTTCATCGCACAATGTTGTGTATAAGCATGAGGATTTGGCATCACTGTTTAGTAGAGACGTACTAGATACCACATTCACTAAATAACCCATGTGCTATGAAACCAGGGTTGGCCAGGTTCATGCACTCCGGGATAACAGAAATAGCAGCTTTATTGAGGCAAAAGCAGCAACGTTTCAACCCTACTAGGTCTTTATCAAGCTTGATAAAGACCTGATCGAGTCGAAACGTTGCTGCTTTTGCCCCAATAAAGCGGCTATTTCTGTTATGCAGGAGTGCTTGAACTGTTATTTAGCATGGTTTAGTAGACATATGCAGGGACGCATTTATAATTATCATGATTTCAGTTATAATAGCAATTTTTTTTTTTTTTTTTTTTTAAATGCAAGTTTAAAATCGAAGATATTTGCCTCCCTGCTTCTTTCTACCTTCAGCTACCCCGAGAGAAGTCTCCACTAAACATAAATGGCAAGGAAGCACCAGCATTAAGGGGGTTTGGAATTCTAGTTTGTAATGATATGGTTTTAATCCCATTGTACAGCGCTATGGAATTTGCTGGTGCTATATAAATAATAAAATAATAATGGCAAACTGAAATGCAAGTTAGTATTAGAAATCACATTTGCCTCTTCTAAATGGCATTTTTGTTGCTTTGTGTTGAGTGTACTGCACCATTAAAGTACAGTCTAGTAGAGGTATTTCTGCACAAACAAACATGATTTGAAATCCTAACCTGCATTTCAGTTTGCTATTAGAACAGAGAGTATAGACTGAAATGACATTATATTTAAGATGTGTTGAGCTGTATTGACATGACAGCATGAAATAGACCATTACTTCATGATGATTGGCCATCAATCAACTTACAAAAAGAAGCAACAGTAGTTGAAGTTATAACCTGAAGACTCTGGTGAGTCCAGTTTGTCAAAGAAAATATTTTAAACAGTGTTTAAAAAAGTTTTTTTTTTAAAAATAAAATAAAAAAATAGTAAATTTTATTAAATACATCCTTAACATTCACATGGTAAAAATCATAATTGACAAACATTTCAGGCAGAAATTTAAGACATGGTGTGCTGCTAGTTAATGCGAGACGCAGAAAAAATTAATAAAAAAAATGATATATATTGTAAGCTCCACTGGATAGAGATTTACCATTTGCATGTAACATATAACAGAAAAACTCGTTATTTAACTCATGCTCATTATTAAGTTAAAAATTAAAAAAGCTACAACCTTTACGGAGGTCTTTTCAGAGAGAGTTTTACAAAAGCCTCAACACATTTTATTTTTCATAGCATCAGTCTCACATCTTTCAATAATTTTCTTTGGGGGAACTCTATCAGAAAGCAAGGTTCCTCTCCTCTTCCTTGGAATGTGATAATTACCTGCTGAAACTTACATTTCTTTTTCCTTAAATCCTCTACTCCTCATTTGAAATTTTATTTATCAGTAACTGTAGTACTTTTTTAATTGACATTTATAAGCATCAGTATAAACGATAAAAGTAGCATACAAAAGAATATTTCATAATTTAAACACAAACCTACGTGAGACATAAAAATGAAGAATGCACGACAGGAAGGTTAAACCATTAAGAAGAGAAAAACACAGGTTGCAACGGGCTACAAAGAGTGGCACACAGATTCCAAAAGCAATCCGTAATGGTTGACTATGCCCACCCTTTGTAGTAAATTAAAAAAGTCCATAAAAGAGGAGAAAGACATGTCTACAAGTCGCATCAGTACCTTTTCCTGGACAGAGCTGGAGTGCCCCAGGGTGAAGGGAGAGAAGTCTCATTGGTCAAGCAAGGAGGGATCTGCTCTGCACGACTGCAGACAAAACAGACACGAGGAGGACAGAGAAAAGGTTAGAAAGACAAGGAATGCTGAAAGCATGTGTTAGTGTTACAGGAATTAAAGATTCAAATAGTATATAGCATTAACACAAAAAAGGACAGAATTATCACATAGGAAAATAGCTGAGAAAACACAGACACATGCTAGTTCATTGTGAGGTTCCACTTGTACATTAAAGCAGGAAAAGAGAGAACTAATCTATTTTCAAGGTTATTGTACATTAGGGTGAGCACAATTGCTCTTTATATCCATCTCTGGTCAGTAAAGCAGTCCAACTACATCATCCTGCAAGATTTAATGCAGCAAAGGCGGTTTTCATTTCTACTTTGACATAGAGGAACACATAGGCTTGCCTGGTTTAAAAGCATTTTAGGGGAACATTTTGCTTAACGTTCCAAACAAATCAAATAACAAGGGTTCTTTACAATAGTGCAATACAATCACTTTGGCATGATTACATCCAAGCACTTATGGAAAGGTTCTAGCATTCTACTGACGTAAACTACATTCCTTTTAATGCACACCATTCCCTTTCAGCCACCTAGAGTCAATCTAGCATAAATCTAACCCATATGATAACATTATACCAATGGCCTGATAAGTACATTATGATAACCATATTTTCTAAGGTTAATGGATAAAAGCAAAATAAACAGGCTGACCACTATTTTACAATGGGGCTTTATGGCAAAAGATATGTCAAGCAGATATTTAAGTGGCTCTGTTAAGAGAGATGTATAGCATTGTAAGGAAAAATAAAAATTGAATAGTGCAATGGCAGAGCATTATAAAGTATAAGAAATATGATGTTCCAACAGTAAGAGAGCACAGACAGGTAGGTTCTCCTGACACATGATACTAGACATCACCAGTGAATGCAGGAGTTAAATGTACTCTGTCAAACTGATTAAAATCATCCTTTACTAAAATAATGCAATATATATATTGGACAAATGAACAGAAAGAGGCAAAAAGAAAGGAAGGCATCAACGCGTTTCATGCCGTGCAAGTAACTTCCTCTGAATGCAGGATGGAGATGTATTACATGTATGGTGGTATACCAATAAACAACTCTCCATGAAGGGTACACAGTGCCCAGTTTGGACTACACTGGTGATAAAGTTGCTGGTGTTAGGTTTAGATCTATGGATAGCTACCTCCTCCACTCAATAGCAAATAATAAATATTATACAAAATGTTTTATTTGAAGTGCACACTCTGCTAACACTAACCCACCCAAAGGTTCTTGAATCTCCCTGACTGGACCGTTAAAAAATCTTACAGAATGACTGGATAAAGGTTATATCTGTTAGTAATGGTGGGGTACAACTTACATCCAGTCCTGCTTGACTAGAAAAAGCCAGTGAAAGAAAAACTACACATGGTCATGTGCCCTAGTATGTGCCATAACACACCTAACCTAAGCTTTTGAAGGACACTTTAATTTAAACATAGATCCTAGAAAAGTAGAGCTCTACACAGTACTAGAGCTGTATGATACAAGTTGACAATTGGTTCAGAACCCAAGACTCACCGACACTATTTATTTATGCTTGAGAAAAATCAATAAAAAGGCCTAAAGTGAGAATGTCATTTCACTTCCCTGGAATTCACACCTTTAAACAAAACATTGAAAATCACCTATGACTTGTGTTAACCATTTTTCACGAGATGCCTCATTTTCTTTTAAATTTAACCATTTAGCAAATTACATCTTAATATAGTTGAGACACGGAAAATCCAATGCAAACATTGTCAACAAGGAGGAGAAATCAAACCAGCTTAATGTCTTCTCCTCCGCTCTATATGCTTTCTCTATGCTGACAGCGAGATGCAAGGGACCGAGCTTATAATGACTGACAGCATGCTTAGATGAAGGCATCCAGTTTTTGAATGAAGTTCTACATTTAATTTAATATTTTCACACCTTACAAATACATATCTGTTATATATTGGGGGATAAACAAGCATAATAGTAAATATCCTCAGGGGCATGAGCTAGCATCTTATAGCATGTGTGATATGCTGTAAAATAAATATAGATATCCTGCATAGAATAGCCCGTTTATCCTTCTTCTAATGCAGTACAAAGAAACCTTGATTACTGCAAGGGTCATACCTATGATTCTGAAGCCTGTCAAACATTACATATATCCATCTTGCAATGATTAACTTTGTTTTGTATCCTTCAACAGGTGAGGATTTTATATGATGTCTGGCAGTGCAAGTGACATTGCCATGGCCGCATCCGTTTTTGTTTTTTTTAACCCCCTTCCCGACTCCACTACATCTAATTTCCACCCTAGACGCCCCCAAATACCCCTAGTCCCCCAATATTACTTTTTTTGTGCCCGGACCTATGTCCTGGGCGCCACCATCTTTGTGTGGGTAGATGAAGTCCCTGTGGGACACGTCATCTGCCCACACTAGATAGCGCTGCAAACAATTCCCGCGCATGCCCAGTTAAACACTTGGGCATTCGCTATTGTCCGTAATTCGGACTAGAATTTCGTCCATTCATTCGTCAGAAAGACAAATGAATAGAAATTTCAGACGAACAAACAAACACAGAATATCGGTGTTCGTTTGTTTAGCTTATTACATGAAGGCAGCTACCGGCGCACAGCTCCCTCCTTGCAATATGTAAAAATAGAAGCGGCAGGGAGCAGTGTTCCCCACCACTTCCTAAGCCCCCCATGTCCTCCCACACTCTATGGGGGTCAATATCACCCCCATATTAGCATAAGAGAGATTGCAATCTCCCGAATGCCCCTACAATACTTAATAGGGTCCCCCATTGGCCCCCACCCATGAGCTGCGGGTGGGGGCCCTAAATCATAATAAGAGGGGGACCTAGTGCCTCCCTGACCCCCACCCATGAGCGGCTGGTGGGGGCCCTAAAGGCAACGGAAGGGGAAAACCTATTGTCCTCCCCTCGGCCCCCCCATGAGCGGCAGGTGGGGACCCTAAATGTCAATGGGGAAGGGGGGAGATCTATTGTCGTCATCCACACCCTCCCTGAGCGGCGGGTGAGGGCCCTAAATTACAATAAGGGAGTTAAGATCTATTGTCCCCCCCCGGCTCCCACCCATGAGCGGCAGGTGGGGGCCCTAAAAGACAATGGGGGGACCTATTGTTTCC
Source organism: Pelobates fuscus (assembly GCF_036172605.1). Taxonomy (NCBI): domain Eukaryota; kingdom Metazoa; phylum Chordata; class Amphibia; order Anura; family Pelobatidae; genus Pelobates; species Pelobates fuscus. The sequence goes on from NC_086322.1 coordinate 220,120,287, forward strand.
CTCCCCCATTGTCTTTTAGGGCCCCCACCAACTTTAGCTTAATGAAGCAGTTTTGGTGTGTAGATCATGCCTCTCAGGTTTCACTGCTCACTACCATTTAGGAGTTAAATCACTTTGTTTCTGTTTATAAAGCACTTGCCACACCTTCCCTGGCTCTGATTGACACAGCCTGCATAAAAAAAAACCTGGTTTCATTTTCAATCAGATGTAATTTACCTTAAACAATTTTATCTCTTGGTAAGAAAATCTAAATTAAACAGAACTTGCAAAAGGAAAGGATAAACATTGGATGGCTCTTTACAGGAAGTGTTTATGGAAGGCTGTGCAAGTCACATGCAGGGAGGTGTGACTAGGGTTCATAAACAAAGTGATTTAACTCCTAAATGGCAGCTAATTTAGCACTGAGACTGCAGGGGCATGATCTATACACCAAAACTGTTTCATTAAGCTAAAGTTGTTTTCGTGACTATAGTATCTTTTTAAATTAAAATGGCCAAATGTCTTTTTTTTTAGCATTAACAGCTGGAAAAGGCATGGGTTTAAAGATCTTTTTTGTCAAACCACTTCAAAACGGTTTGACAAAAACAAAGATGGCATATGGCAAACAAGCCTTTTTCTGCTATAACCACTACACTGATCTGCAGTAGTTCTGGTGCGTATAATACTCTTAAAGGGTACCCGTTACTGAATATACAGCTTATGCTCTTTTGAAAGAGTACAGCATTCTGTCTATACATTGTGCTAGCAAAGACTATGCTGAACAACTGAATGACCAGCGAAAGCAGAATAAACCACCCACAGGTGGTCGTTCTGCTCTCTACACATAGTAACCACAGCTCATGCAGTGTTGTTACTATGGTAACTCCTAAGCCAATGGCTAAAGTGTATAGAAACAGGCACTCTGTTCAAATGCCGGCATCGAAGCCAGCATGTCAGTGTCACAAAGTAGGCTCGCCCTGCTTTGGGAAATGTCTCCAAGAATGGCTGTAACAGAAGAATAACCCCCACAAAGCTAAGGACATAATTTTGCAGGATTGGAGGTAAAAGGAGTAAATCTCACATTGTTTAACTAAGTACATCATCTATCTCTGCAATATAGGATGTATTCAATGTATTTGAGGCTGATTTATTTTGACTTAAAAATGCAGCACAAACTTATTTTAATCTAAAAAAAAGGAGGCAGCGCATTTTTTATCACAGAGGAAGTAGAGAAAGTCTGTAATCTATTCTTAGCACAAAAGACAGGACAGAAAACACATGAAGCAATATACTGAATTGGATGTGTTTCTCAATATTCATATTATAAATGTACGGATTCCAATTCTGCATTTTGATCAAATAAAGAGAGAGTCTCTGGGGTCTTACAAAGGCTACACGGCAGTTGTATGGAAAAATACAGAATTCTATCAGTCAGGTGTCATTAATGTCTTCACTGGTACTAAAAGTAAGCAGAACTGACACCAACTCTGTGAGACTTGCTGACAGTTTGATTTCACGTCTGCATGTAATGCATTTTTTAATCACATTTGTTGTTAGGAAAGCAATGCCCAGAGCAAAGAAAAACATTGCGCTACAGAACACCTACCTGGTAACATCATATTCTTCTGGGAAAATAAAAGACAGCACTGACAGTTTATATGTTCTCAAAATACAGAATTCTATTACTAGGTAAAGATTCAGAGGAGTATGATGGAAGTCACAGATCAAAAAAAGCAGGCTATGGTTTTTGTTCCATTTCTTTTTACAAACTTTATTTTAAGGACATACCCCTTGCTAAGCCTCCATATATGAATATGCACTGGTATATCAATATCTGAATACTGGGATAAATATCTGAATGTCAATATCTAATATATGAACATATATATATATATAAATAAAACCAGGGGGCTGCAGTGACTGTGCTGGCTCTTGTGAAATATATCTCAGTATCTCCTTGTTTTACAGGCCACAATATCTGATTATCACTTGGTATTGCTGTATGCAGATTATATATATTTTATATTTCTCACATATTTTATAATAAATTATAGTATTGTTCCTTTTCTTCCGTGCGATCACTGTATTGATATCCATGTGCAAGTTATCCATATATTCTTGTTTTTATTAGCCTTGCATTGCATATTACTAATTTTTGGAATTGGCATAGTTGCCTAGTACTTAATAGTGAATAATAGTCTGGAACGTATATTACAGAGAATATCCAAGTATTTACTCTGAAGTATATTTTAGGGATTTGGCCTCCTTTACAATCCATTGGAACAAATCTCCAACCCTTAGACTAGATTTGTGAAATCATTATTCATGTTAGGCCAGTATTACAATTAAAACTATGCTATTTAACAGAATATTTAACAGTCCGTCACAAAACTCTTTTTGTAGAGAATTCAAATCTGAATTGCAAACTATATCTGGAAAAAAAAATCTCCAACTCTGCTACAATTCCAGCATGACTAATTTAGAGACCGTTTTGGCATTCAGATTTTCATTTCCTAAAATACAGACTTCAGTTAATAGCCCAGCAGTACTTCTTCTGTTATAGCATACAATTTAGCAATGTTTTGCATGAACTTGTTTTTTTTCAATGTTTTTTCCCTTTATATCTGCATATATTTGCATTTCAGTATATAAATAATTTTTTTTTTAAACAAAACAACCTTCACATGCAAAAACCTCTCAATAAGTCATTTGAGGGGTTTAAAAAAAGGGTAAGGTGACTGAAGAAGAAAATAAAAAGTAATTCTCTATGAAGATATTAATTTAATGTGGAAAGAACAGGAAATCTGGACATAGCAATGTTAATTAAAAAGAACCCATAAAAGGTGGGGAAAAAGTATTTGCTGTTTTTGTTTTTGGTTTTATGCATAGCAGTTTAACTTTCTTCGCAGTCAGCTCACACACAGTCTATATCCTCCAATATTTACACTCACATTAACATTAAATACTTGCGGTATTGTTACAGCTGGTTGTTGCTTTCAGAAAAAAAAACTATTTTATGGATCGTTAAAGCCAGGGGATTTGTGGTAGTTAAATGAAAAATATATGCAATCATATTCAAAGCCCAAAAATTTAATTAAGATCCATATATAACCATTCTCTACATTGAGCATCTCAAAGGGAAAGTTTCTCATTTAATGACCAACATGCAACATAAGTACAAGCAGAAAACTATATTGTCAACATTTAGAACAGAGCATTTCCCAAAAGGCATGTAGAAACAGTGTCTAAAAGATTCCCGCTGAAACATTTTAGGGGTATCGGTATCACTTGCTTTCTCTGTATGGATTCCCTATTTCTATATTCAACAAAATTCACAACAAGGCTCAAAGGAAGTTGCCGTTACCTAAATATGAACTAGCCACACCTCTGTTTTAATAATTGTATTATTCCAAAGGCATTGCTAGGAGTGGTAGAGCTGGGAAAAGGTTCCATTCCATTTATTCAATAAATTATATAATTTTATGATTTCTATAGTTCTTCAAACCACCAAAGAAAGCATGTTATAGAAGTCATAACTCTTTAGCACTTAATCAGGGTGTGACTATTATGACCTGTCAATAGAGGGCTGTCAGATGCTTTGAGAAAGTGTGTGGTGGGGGAGAGGGGGGAAGAGGGGGCAGGACAGTGTACAAATAAAAAAATATAAGAACTTTTAGGCAGTTATAAATATTGAACGTACTATACAAAATGTGCTAATGTACTACCAGGTGCGATATAAAAAATAAAAAAAAAATTATTCTAAATACAGGCTCAAATATGTATATACAATTACTAAAATTCTACTTCCAAGGATTCTGGGTAAGTCATCATTCCCAACCAACAATAGACAGTCCTGTTTTTCAACCCTAAAAAAAAAAAAAATATATATATATATGTATGTATTGTGCATGGTTAAAAGGGCACAATTGCTTCTTTATGTTGTGTTAGCCAAAGGGCTATCTATGTATAATAGAATCAATTTCTTTTACTTAAGTTCACAAGCTATATTGGGTATATGAGAAACGAAACTGTTCGGTTGAATGGATTTAATGCAGTAGTACACAATATATATGTGCACGTAAAGACATAATGTGTAAAATAATGGTCTTATAATAATAATAGTCTTATGCTATCTTTTGACTGTGTTGGAATTTCAATGCGGTCACTAAATTTTAGTGATTACATTTCAAATTTGAAACATGTTTTGTCATTTACAAATTTGTAGATCACAGGTCCACTATGATATATTTACTACTTGATAACCTCTCATGATCCCAGAAAATCTCCTAGGTAAGATTTTGCAATATTCCTGTAAACAAAAGGTAAGTATTTGATAATTAACAGCAACATAAATCTTTAGCGGATAAACACATATTGACACATCCTTTGTAAACATTGAGAGGGGATCCTGCTCTAGAAAGAATATTAGATACCACACAGAGGATGGTTTCCTCTAGGGCTCAAACCTTAACTCAATGTTAGCACCAACGATTAAGTGCAGAGTGGTACAAAGGATAATGCTGAAGATGATGTGGGCATCCACAGATGTGGCAAATGTCTAGGGTGAACAAATAACCCATCTCAAGAGTCAGTAATGGCGGGTTTCAACACAAATAAGCAAAATAAAATATATAACATAGGATTCAAAATGAGTTGTAACACTTCAGGAATTCTATATCTATTGAGATGCCCTTTTCCAAAGCCGCTTTTGGGATGTAATAAAAAGCCTTTTAAGAGGAGAGTCTCTGAACATATTCATAATATTAAGATTGGATTTCAGTCCCATAATCTCTACACACATTTTAGCCAATTCCGTGCGCAGAATCCTAGTGAAGTACAGTGTCTAGCTATAAAGAAAGTGAATACATATTGAAGGGGGGAGATCTGGATAAGGATTTTAAAAAGGCAGACGCTAAGTGGATCTATTGATCTATTGTCTTAACACTGGTACCTGATTGAATATTGATTTTGAACTTAATGCATTTTTATAGAGATCGAGTGTATGTTTGGTACATTGATATATTAGCCTATGCATTATTCTCCATTTCATCTGGGTATTTTTTTTTTTATTGGTACATTTTTTTATTTTACTTACCTGTCAAAGGAATCTGTTGCTACTTTATAGAGATAAACAAAAAGTTTACTGCAGTGCCTGAGCAGGGGGCAGATAGAGTCCACTGGATCCTCCTCTACAAGTCTCTGAAATGGCTGGTTGTTAGAAGGGAAGACATTGGATGGTTTGATTTTCCTGGAATCTGCATAACATCCAAGTAGCCGGATGGCGTCTGCTAGTTTTTCATATTGGATTTCTGTTCTGAAGAAGTGAGAATTTGCCGGTTCATAGCGCATGGCTGCTGTAAGTGTACAAAAAACTGTGTGCAAGAGTTCAAAGACTTGATTTTGGTTCACTTTCTCCCAGCCATTCCTTGGTGGACAACCAAGAGACTTTTCCATAGCAACCAAAAGAGACGTGACATATACAAAGCCTCCAACTTTCCTGAAAACCGTCCTGGTCCGATGGCTCTCTCTTAAAACTATGAGAAGTGCCTGGGAATCATAAGAAACACCAAAGTAGAACATTACAGAGGGACACAACACTTTACTAACTAGCGAATGTAGAAGGCAGCAATGAAATACCAAAAAGTATAGAATTCTACTGGTAACTCTACTGATTTCAAATATAATAATTATTTTACAGGTGAGAAACAAACTACAATTTTATACAAAACGCTCGTGTCAGATTTCAGAAAAGAATGTATTACGGTTATTTATATATTTTTTCCGATTTGTTATTACACTGATACCATACTGCCTTTTAGAAATGGAGAGCCATTTTATGTAAATAAACTTTCCCATATTCATGACTACCACCACATCTTGGGTAAGCTTCAATGTTAACACATCTTCTCGAGTAGAGAGGAAATTCACGAACAGAAGGGACCATGGCATGAGTAGATTTGCATAAGCAGCTTGAACTATTTATCATGATAGCATTAAAACAGACACTAAGCACTATAACCAATACAGAGATTTTTGCAGTGGAAGGAATTGTTGGACGCAGTCCTGTTTTTTGTTAAACCACTGGAATATTTGTACTGGCTGTTCATTGTTCATAAAGGCAGATATTTATGCTCTGTTCATAATCAAGTTGAAGTTAAACCAACAAGTTTATTTAATTGACAAAACCATATACATTGATAGTGTTAACTAGGATGAACACGAGAGTTTGTCTTACATTTCCATAATGCACAATACAAGTCACTTACTTTTGTAAGTTGACATTATGGTCTTCAATTGTCTTTTAACATGCATTCTGCTGTCCAACAAGTTGAGACCAGAATGACTGTCTTAAATACTAGCTGTGATTTTGACTTTTTTTGTAACTTAAAATGACAAATTTACATGGGCTACATACACAATAAGTTGCACATATGGAACCAAACAGATCAAAAAATATAAACGGAGCAAACTTAAACAAACCCATACGGAAACTGGCAACAAGTAAAGGTGGAATGCCTGATAAATAAAACTCCAAAAATACATGACAACGTCTAAGAATAATAAAAATATATTAGTAAATGTAGAGATTTGAAAATATTAGAATTTTTGGGGGGGCAATACCATTACATCACTGACACATATATTCCTACCCATGTTGGCGTGGAGACCCCTCAAACATCACATGCGTACCGGGTATTGTGGGATACCTCACTAAGAATTGCATACCCAATTACAGTGTGGAAGCTACTTTGGGGGATACTGATGCAAGCTTCAGCAGCGCACATCTTTTAATTTTTACATTTCCTGTTATTTCACTAGCACAATGCATACACAATATTTGCTTATCTACCTGAAGCTGACCTTGTAATTCATCTTTCTTTCGGATGACATATCCAATTTAATTAAAGCGATCTAACATGCTAATTAGCATAAGCAAGCACAATTGACTACAGATATACACGGATATTAATTTCACGCTGACAGAGACAATGAAAAATTATAACAAGATATTCCGAGCTATAATGATTAATAGATCACATTCCCTGGCACATAAGATTTTCAAGTGGAAATGCCTGAACTATGACAGAGTATTTACTAAAGTGAGGATTCAAAGTTAATTGGAAGGGAGTTTCCAATTTAAGGAAAGAGTAACTGAATGGAAAGCATAGCTGACTTAGAGATTTTTTTCCATTTCAGCTATTTTGACCATAAATTCGAAATTTACTTGGAATTCTCACTTTATTGAATAACCCGGTAAATCTCGAGATAATTGTCAGCAATGCGGAAAAATATGGAAATAAAAGTAGGTGAGAAGCAAGCAATAATGCAGCCAGTTTCTGTGACTGAAGCAAGAAAAAAGGTATATATAAATCACATAATGCAATACAGTATTTGCAGCCTGTTGTAGTTTGTAACTCTATGGTTCTAAGTGAAAGAAAAGGTGACAAAAGGAAGTGGCAGTGTAAATTTTATGACGTTTCCAGCTCACCCGTAGAATGTCTGTTTTAAGCTGCAGCTCTGTAGATGGTGCGGAGTGCATCAACCCCAAAAGTGTCCCCATGTCATCATCGCCACTCGGAGACAACATTAACTGCTGAATTACCATTAGCGCATGTTCACGGCACTGGGGGTACTTGACAATGTTGTGTACACACCTTGCACCTCCAAATTCCCTAAAAACACCTGCCAGGGTAAAAGAGATCAATTTAATTTATATTTGATTTAACATGAACTTAAGCAGTTTAGTCTGAAAGTAAGATTTGAATTGTAGAGTTTTTGAAAAAAAATTGTTAAAGTATTTTTTTGATTCATAATGGATGTCAGCTGCCATTTTGCAAAGGCACATAAAGGCATTTGATGTAAAATTGCTAATGAGCAGAAGAGTTAGCCTTTGATTCTCTGTGCATTTTTCCAATGGAATTGACTGCACTTGGCTGTGTGCATAAGGAATAGCAGAATCATGATCACGCTACTTAATTTGCAGAACCAAGTAGAATTTTTTTCTCTAACTCACAATGACAATTTCACCCCACTAAAATGTACAACAGCATTTATTGGGGTAATGAAAAGAACAGGTGATATTATTTTGTATGCCAGAAGGTGTTTCATGTAAAAATACAATTACACTAAAACGGACATTCCATCATCTATTTTCTTAATGTATTCTATAAAAAATATAACAAACATTAAAATTAATTGCAAAACCTTTCGGTTTTTACAAGAAATGTGTCTAAGGAGTTGGTCTCTAAATTGTAAGAGCCTTTTTGGGCATGAACACCCATAATCACTAGATCCATATATAAAAGTCTGGGTTTAATTATTGTTTTTTCTGTCTTCCCTTGCAGCTCTTATGAACTCTTTTTCCCCCCCTACAATGCAGAGCTTGTAGCTGCAGTAGAATGCATGGCTTGCAAGACTCAGAAAGTTTGCATATTTATGTGGTTTATATTAAGCCATTTGTAAGCCTTTAGGTTTTATTGTAGATTTAGTGATATTGATACATTTGAAGGTTGAACTAGCACCTTCTAGTTGGTTATAGTTTTGTTTCAAGGTTTACAGTAGGATAAGGTACAAAACTCACTTACCAATATAGAACTTTTAGATTGTGAGTGGTAACATTTTCTGAGAAGTGGCTTTTAAAAAAGCACTTATGAACATCAATAGAAATAAAGTGCTTATATTTTTATTTTAAGTGCATGCATGTCTGAGAATATCAGCCTCACACTCCCACAGATGTGATACACAAAATGAAGAAAAAGAAAAAAAAGAAAAGAAAAAAAAAACTAAAAAGGTTTGTGATATCATCAATAGATAATACCACAGATAATTCAATGTTTCCTTTTCTTGACGTATTTTCTTCCATAGCTATAAAAATAAAGCAAGGTAGGCACACTCAACTATTTACTGTAAAATAGCCCCTAAATGGAGCTCCATAAGAAAGTATTGGGTGCTCACTTACATGAGGCTCTATCCCCAACAGCCCATATACATGTAAATACAAATAGAGTAAGGAGCACAACCTTAAATATTTATATACAGAAAAAATCTTTATTGAATGGGTACACACTATTATAGTATCTCTTTAAACATGAAAAAAAAAATAGAAAGTCATAATGCTATCAAACAACTAATAGATACAATTCCTGTATATTTATATATATATATATATATATATATATATATATATATATATATACACCGTATGCCAAATGCGTTCTACTTCTTTTCTGTATTCAGTCTGATACAAACAAAAACATTTTTCTTGAAAGCCATTTGATGATGAATTGTAGAGCACTGAATTAACTGGGATGGGCTTACATTTCCATTTGTTTTGCAATCTGCTTTCCACTATGACAGCTATACAGAAATTATGTCTGAAAATCACACTCATTTTAGACTTAAAGCCCCCACCCCCATTTGACATATTAAACCGATAGGTTATATAAATTGTTTTTGATAATCATAGACTATTCATTTAAACTGCGTAACTGTTAGTTTGTAATTCCTTGGACAATGTGTTCAATCTATTTATGTAATTTGTTCAGTCCTTCTAATACACCTGGGACAGACATACATATTTCAAATATATTAATATGAAGCAAAGTTGACCAAACTCAGCATTATCTTCAAGCCTGTGGTTTACAGAATAATGTAAATTAACAAACCTATGTGCAAAGAAAAAAAAAAAAAAAAAACAACAACAACAGATAATGGTAATACCTGCATTTGTATTTGATCCTTGAAGAAGAACAGTTAATGTTTCCATAACCACCAGGGCAAGTTGCCTTTGGTCCTCTGTTGACTGAATTACAGTAGTGCATCCTATGAAAAAAAATATGAAGCAATAGATACAAGTCAGATCCATAAAACCATACTTCTTAGTGAAGCATTACTACAAACAAGAATTTATATGCACTGGGGTTATACTGTTTGTATGGATTAAGAAAACTATGTTAGCCACTTTATGTGTTCTAAAATGCTTAACAGGACACCATTTTAGCTTCATGAATCAGTTTGGGTGTATTAATCCTGCCCCTGCAGTCTCACTGCTACATTCTCTACCATTTAAGAGTAAAATCACTTTCTGTATTCAGCCCTAGTTACACACCTCTGCATGTGACTTACACCGCTTTCTCAAAAACTTCCTGTGAAGCGGCATCTAATGTTTACACTTCCTTTATGGCAAATTTAAAGTTTCATATCTCCTGCTCTGATAAAAGCTTGCTAGATCCTGGAGGTGCCTCCTGTGTGTGATTAAAGTTCAATTTACAGAGCTAAAAACGTTTAAAGGAAGTTAACATCTGATTGATCATGAAACCATTTTGTTTTCATGCAGGCTGTGTCAGTCACAGCCAGGGGAGGTGTGGCAAGGGCTGCAAAAGCAGAAAAAAAAAAAGTGATTTTACTCATAAATGACAGTAAATTGAGCAGTGAAACTTCAGAGGCATGATCTATACACAAAAACTGCTTCATTAAGCCAAAGTTGTTTGGTGACTATAGTGACCCTTTAATTTAAGAATTACAAAAAATATACACATCACCTCTAGTGCCTTAGAAATTCAAACATAGATTGCTGGCACAGATTCAAAGATGTCTTGCATTTTAAAAAAATGATATAAAGAAGTCTTTTTACAACCAACTCTGTTACCATTCACATGTTTTTGAAGAGTCTGTAATTACTATTCATTTTGTTTCGCGTTTATACATTCATTTAAGTTCTAGTATGTCAAGCTGTGCTGTCATGCAGATAGGGAATCCTCCACATTCTTTCCAGAAAGATGTGTATTCATTTATTTTATTTAACGATCATGACCCTACTACTGTCTGCTCCACAGGTATTTAGTCTATTGATCATCAAAGCACTTGAGACATCCAGCGACCTGATTTAAACAAAACATTTTTCATATAAGGCAGTTATGTATCATAATATGAGGACATCAGCATAATCCAGTAAATTGTTCCAGTCACCCACTGAACAGTAAATGCTAGTACAGATAAAGATCATAAAGCAAAAAAAATATAAATAATAATCTTCCGTGTTCAGCAGTCATGGGAGCATATCAAACTGGAATTTAGAATCCAATATCTTATTGTTCTTTAGAAGACATTATATTTGTAACTTAAAGGGACACTCCAGGCACCCAGACCACTTCTGCCCATTGGAATGGTCTGGGTGCCAACTCCCACTACTCCTAACCCTGCAGTGGTAATTATTGCAGTTTTCTATAAACTGCAATAATTACCTTGCAGGGTTAACTCCACCTCTAGTGGCTGTCTTCCTCCGCTGTGTGAGGACCTCCAGCGTCGCTCATTTCCCCAAAGGAAATGCGCTATTAGGTCTCCTCGGCCGGTGGGCGGGATCAGTCTCGCCCACCGGCCGACGCAATGCAGAGGAGGAGCGGCGCAGAGGAGGAGACAGCGACGAGGGACATTGTCGCTGCCTCAGGTAAGTGACTGAAGGGGTTTTCCCCCTTAAGCAACCGGGGATTGGTGGGAGAGGGACCCTCCAGTGCCAATAAAAAACGGATTGTTTTCCTGGCACTGGAGATTCCCTTTAAGGTATGTAACGCATTTGCTTACGGTATATGATTTTGCTTAGGTTACAGTTTGGTGTCTTTACTACATAATAATTTTTCTTTCAGTCTATTATTTTTTTAATTTCTAACACTTACTGGGGAGACAAATTGCAAATGGAAATCATACAAGGGTCTCGCTTTGAAGATTAGAACAATGACACAGATATTTGAAAAACTAGAATTGTTATATATTGGGGGGCGGGGCCGGACCGCCGAGCTGGACGGTCGCACACATGAGCGGCTCCTGCAAAATACAGACATTAACGCTAAAAATCATGCTTTACCACCTACAAACAGTCCGCCAACGATGGTGCCTAGAACACAGGGATTGCTGGATCCTGGGAGAGGCTGGCTCATGGAGTTACAGTCCCCAGGAGGAGATTTTCTCGTCATCACGAACGGGGCCTTCTCCGGCGGTGAGTGGGGCAGACGGCCGCTGCCCCACTATCCTGCACTGCAGTTCTCAGCTCGGGGCGCCACTGCAAGCGGCTCCGGACCCCCCCCCCCCCCCCCCCCCCTGGACCGGCGGGGGTGATCCCGGTCCTCACCCAGTGGCCCTGCTCAGGTCAGTGCAATTGGAGCTGGGGGACCCGAACACGGCTTCCAAGATGGCGGGCGCCATGTGCGCGGGAAGCAGGAGGAAGACCTGCACTGTCTCCAAGCTCACTGCAAACTACGGGATCCCAACATCTCGGTCTGGCAACACGGAGGGGCGGACAAACCCCCACCTACTCCCGCAGCCACACAAGCCGAAGTCGAGCGGCACAAGGGACCCCAATGAGCGGATCGTAACATCGCACCACGACAACTCCCGCATGGGAAAGCGGAGGCTACCACCAAGCGAGTAACAACCACACGAGAACCCACTTTACACTCACCTGCTCTCCAGCGCGCAACACCACGACCCTGCAAACAGCTCATTCAATCGACCGACGCCGAACGCCAAGCCTGACTCCAGCCTCCTGACGACCGACGGCGGAGGGCTCCACAACAAGAGACTGCCACCCAGGTGAATCTGGCAAGGAGCCCACAGCACAGCATGGAGGGGCTATGCCAGAACACCTGCTTTAACAGACACTCGCACCCCGCAACATAGAACTGGCAAGGGCAGGTATCGGGTAAAGCTAGCCCTTCTCCATGGAGAAAGCCCGGGAAATCCCCCAATACACCAGGGTGATAAATCTAACACAGCGACCTCCTAAGACCTTAATTGCAAAATATATTGTATGTTGTTTTGTGTAATATGCAGGGTGATTGATCTGCCACAGTGACCTACTAAGATTTTGCTTGCAACAAATTTTGTCTGTTACTTTACTTGTTTGATAATTTTCTAACGTACACGCGCAAATTACACTAGCATGTTTTAATTCTTGTATAATTAAGCGAATTTGACCTCCTTGTAAAGCCAACTCTTACATGTCCAAGAAGCAACATACATTTATTGTCTCAAGCTTGCGGTCCTTAACGCGACCCACCACACTGGACATACTCACTTAGCTTATACTCAGCTTGAATTATAAAACTCTAAAAAATTGTGCTTTCTCCTTAAATACCACACAACTGTTTAACTATGCTTGTATTCAAATAACCTGTAACTGCTGTTGTGGCATTACAAGTACGCATGTTATCGCTCGCACATCAAAAATAAAGAATTTAAAAAAAAAAAAAAAAAAAAAAAAGAATTGTTATATATTTCCAAAAACAATGTACCATCTAAACAGTATCTGTAAAACCATAGTCCCCAACCGTCCTGGATTCGTTGAGACAGTCCTGAATTTGAGATCCTGTACTAATGTCCTGGGTTTATTCTTTGGTGTCCCGCATGTGGGGACAGCAGAGACCAGGCTCCCATAAAACATAATGCAAACACATCATTAGATGTGCTTGTGCTGTTTAAAGTGCCCTCAGGGGATTCACTGGATACAAGAAAGCTTCAGAAGCATGCTGTGCATGGGCAGCCTGGGTGGACAGTCATTCGAGTATGCATTCATGCCAAACACTACCCTTTCCTAGAAGGCTAACCCCTTTTAAGGGTAGACTCTCAGTACATTACAGGGCAAGGCTTCAGGGAGACCAAAATGTAGAATATTTGTACAATAAAGGAAGAAAAGTTTACTTTAAAATTCCATGAGTATCAAATACGTTTTCCAGTTCTTTTGGCCCGAAGATAAACATGTACACAATCCATGAGATTTCACATTCCCGCATATGGCAACACTCAATGAACAATTGGACTCCATGTAGAGAAAGAACAGTAGTCTATTAAACATCATACCAGTTAGAATATGTGTAAAGTAAGCAAGTTCTTACATAAAATAATTTAGAACCTTTATCAAAAATCATTACAAGCAAAATCGAATTGAGATGTTTTGTATGCCCTTACTACTGTCCACTACTTTAAATACTAGCTCATTCCAGTTTTATATATCTGCTAATACATCTAAAATTCCCCTCTACCTCCCCCAATCGCATAGAATAAAGCTACAAAACCATGGCTGCGTTGCTAAGTTTAATTTGTTACCGGGAACGTGTTAGGACTGAACATTCCAATCACAGCAAAAAAATGGAAATCAAACTCAAACAGCAGAATAGTTAGTCTTGTGCGACCATGCCCAATTACAGAGAGACCTGCATGGTTTCCACACACTTTGTCAATTATAAAATGGAAATTTGGAAACTCCCAAAAGAATAGTGAATAGACCACTCATTAACAAATGGTCCAGATGCAAAATACTCCAAAAACATCACAGCCTTTTTACAGTTTCTTGCTGTGCTCAAATATCTCCAATAAACATAGTAACGTTCCTACCTTGTTCAATGTAGGCTTGTGCGGGATCTTTTAGTACAGCGGCATACTTGTGCAAAATGTTGACCATAACTTCTAAAAGTCCAACTTCTTTAAAAACATCTTTAAATATTTGGTGGTGGCGGATGAACTTTAGTAGAGTCTTGGTGGCAATGATGCTACAGCCGAAAGAAGTGTTGGACTTTAAAAGGATGCTCACGCTAATCAACTCTTTGCATGGGATATAGTTCAAGCTGAAGACAACAAACTCAAGCATCTCAAAGTATTTCACTTGCACATCAGGTAGTTTGGTAATTTTCTCTGCAAACTGGGAAAGTGTGTGCTGTGACTCCAAAATAAAGTAGTTCGCATTGTCCGACATGTAAATGTTTGTGATGGCATCAAGAATAATTTGAGCAAGATAGCTGGTCTTTGCTTTCAAAAATGTATTCTGTAGGACAGAGAAAGCCTGGATGTTCCGCACACTCAAACCTAGAATTGCAAGGCATAAACATGGTCAAATATTGGCAAAGACAAAATCCCAAGCAAATACCCAAATTACTCAAAACGAAATTGAATAGTCTGCATGAGTATAAGGGTCAAGGGTATGTAGAGAAAATGGTTGTTTGACAATTCAGCTTAGGAATTCATAGGAACACCCCACCTTGTAATTACATTTAATAATAGATTTCTTTTTTCCCCTCAATAATTTTTGCAGTATCAGATTTTTTTTAGATTAATATATGTAACCGTACAGAGTAAATACTCAGCAGTATACCAGGAGCTGGTATAAAATGTGATTACTTGCTTGAACACATTTGAACGTGTTCAAGCAAGTAATCAGTTATCAGTTATAAGTGGATATAACACTTTTGTGGACTAATTTTGGTGTACGGTGTGGTGTGTGTGTGTACACACGTCTGTTTTTTTTTTAATACACGATTATTGGTATCAATTAATGGGGTTAATCACATAGCTATTTAGGCACACAGTCATTTATTAATTTCTCCTAAATACCAGCTCCTGGTATACTGCAGCGTATTTACTTTGTAAGGTTGTATTTTTCAATATTTACAGTTTTATATGGTGACCTTTAAATTCTTTAAAAATAGATTTTTCCTTATTATTGTGTTCTTTATTAAGATTTTTAGATTATCTCAGTAGCTGACGTCAGGGCAAGTGCAGCAAAATATACTTCTCTTTTATTGTACTCATGTGAACACATGCTTTAAAAAAAATAAAAATAAAAATTATTTAACTGTTGCAACATATCTTGCAAACAACAGTAGTACAAAGTATCAATGGTGTGCTCATAAAGAGAACACCATAGGTTTTTGACAATTACCCTATACTTAAATTGTATAATGCTGTTGTTTAGCTTAAAGGACCACTATAGGAACAGCAGACCACTTCAACTCAATTAAGTGGTCTGGGTGCCTTAACCCCTTCAGCACTGAGGAAGGGGGGCCCCAGAGGGAGATGGGCCCTCCAAGAGCCTATAGTGCCAGGAAAATGGGTTTTCCTGGTACTATAGGATCCCTTTAACATAAATAAGCTATTATTATAGTGATGTTACAATACATGTACAGTAAACAAAAAACAACTATGATAAAATGTTACATATCAATCCTGTAGAGATCATAAACAACAAGAGCAAATGTCAACTTTTCTCAAAAATCTTGACATTGCATTATTTTTACTTAATACACATCTTTTATATTATTAATATTTTTTTGGCTTTTTGCCTCATATGGCTAGCATGCAAGAGACTGGCTCCTGCCACTCCAGCTACTGTGAAATGAAAACACACAGATACACTAGCACATGTACACGAACACTCACAAATATTGATTTCTTCTTCTTACATGTCACATAATGCCTGTGACTAGTGGGACTCACACACAAGGGTGGCAGGTGCGGTCATTAAAGGAATTCTATAGGGTTAGGAATAATTTTTTTTATTATTTTATAAAAAAAAATCTGTATTCCTGACACTACAGCGCCCTCTGGTCCCCTTTCCCTTGCACCTCCCGGCTCATGAAGGGTTAAAAAAAAACCTTTAATCGATGTCCCTCGGCACTGGGTCAGCATTCCTCCATAGAGTGTAGGGTGCTATTGCGAATGCGAAACGACCGTATTGGGCCCTCTCCATAGGGAAGCACTGCTTAAATGCTTTTCTATGGGGATTTCACGGACGCTGGATGTCCTCATGCAGAGCGTGAGGACATCCAGTAGCATTTAGGGGTAACAGAGTCTACAAGCATCTAGGAAGTGCCTCTAGGGGCTGTCTGATTGACAGCCACTGGAGGCAGTCGTAGTCCTGCAATGTAATTATTTCTAAAAAATAGCAATGATTTACATTGCAGGACTAAGTGGGACAAAGACATTGCACCTACCTGCATCAATGAGATTAAGTGGACTGGATGCCTATAATTCTTAAAGGGACACTCCAGGCACCCAGACCACTTCTGCTCATTGGAGTGGTCTGGGTGCCAACTCCCACTACCCTTAACCCTGCAAGTGTAATTATTGCAGTTTTTCATAAACTTCAATATTTACATTGCAGGGTTAACTCCACCTCTAGTGGCTGTCTATTAGACAGCCACTAGAGGTCACTTCCTGGGTTCTAGCACAGGTTTCCTGTGCTAGAGCGTCGCTGGACGTCCTCACGCTGTGTGAGGACCTCCAGCGTCGCTCAAAACCCCATAGGAAAGCATTGAAATGATTTTTCAATGCTTTCCTATGGGGAGACGTAATGCGCATGCGCGGAATTTCCGCGCATGCGCATTAGGTCTCCTCGGCCGGTGAGCGAGATTAGTTTTCACCCCTTCAGTAACCGGGGATTGGTGGGTGGGAGGGAGAGGGACCCTCCAGTGCCAGAAAAACTAATCGTTTTTCTGGCACTGGAGTTTCCCTTTAATTCCCTTTAATTCTGACCTCTCTTGAGATTCACACCTTCCATCCAACAGTGTGACACCCATCATTCTCAGGCAGCCCAAGACATGTATTTCTCTAACACTTACATTGATGCAACCCACATTTTTATAGCATGTTGTATAACATGACACTTTGCAAGACATAATTATTAAATGTTAATCGCCCACTGAAAGAGGATTATCAAACACTAACATTGTGATGATGAAGCAATGTTTTATTGCATGGCAAAAAAAAACAAGCATTTTTGCTACTACTGAATAAATTTAACTAGAAATGCTGCACTAGAAATGAAGCTACTTACCTTTTCCGGTAGGCTGCGGGACAGCGAAACCTGGCAGCAGAAAAGGTGCCCCTGTTGTTAAACCAGCTGGTTTCAGCTCATTCACACCATATGTTGTTAAAGAAGTAATTAGGTTAACCAAGTCCTTCAGAGCATCTTTGGATTCATTTTCTTTTGCTTGTTCCAGCCTAGGGGACAGACAAAACAAATTTCATAAAGCATTACTTTTTCTAATATTTACACCTAAATATAGATCATATTTCTAGAGAGAAAGGCACATATAGTGACAGAGAGAGAGACATAAGCCCAATTGTAAAATCAATATTAAAATGTAAGTACTACGTGCAAAGGATATTCTGTGTTTCAAATCATAAAATTGTTTTAATAGGACTGATTTTTTAAAAGGTTTAATCGAACGTACACATGTCACGTGTCACATGTAAGCAAAGTAAAATGCTGACTTGCAAATTTTCATAAATGTATGTTCGATAATAATAATGTAATGATTTGAGATCATTAGACTACAGTCCAACATGAAATAGCCATAGAAATAAAGCAGAACACACAAACCATTTTACTCACTAAACATAGCATGTTTATCACCTAAACAGAACTCTCTTCTCTTGACTAATTCATTCAGTGTGGGATAAACAAACAACTAACTTCATTTATGTCATGATAAGCCTTCTGCCTTACAGATCTTTAAATAATCTGATTCCCATATAACTGGTGTAGCACTTGAGCCTTCAACTGCCCAAATGGTTTATTTTTCCACAACGTGCTTTCCAAGAAAATCAGATCTGATGTGTTGATGTCTTTAGAATACGGTTTATGTTGTATAGACCTGTATCCTGAACAGACTAATGTTTTTTTTTTTTTTTTTTTATATAAGATAATATTTCAAAGAGACCTGCAAATCCACATTAAACTACACTGCTTAAGAATATGAAAACGGGGCTAAAGGATTTACAAGTAACTCCAAACGTAACAGTATGTTACAAATATATATATATATATATATATATATATATATATGTGTATATATATATATATACACACACACACACACACCCTCATTTCTTTTATACAATTATTTGTGACATTCCTGGACAGATGCTGTCTCTGCTACAGTTTACTGGTTGTTTGAAGATAATAGTTTTCGGTTTGTGATTCTATTTTTTTTTTTCTTTTTTCAAGTGGACTATTTTTCTTTTCACATGAGCATTACAATTCAAAGCATCAAGCACTTGTACGAGAGACAGATGTTTGCCTACGTGTAATCCAGATGAAACAGTCTGCCTTGACATTGATGTAATCTGTGCCAAAACATAGATCTCCAATGACAATATGATAGCAAGACAAGTTGGGTTTGTAGAGAGATGTAATTAACCCCTCAACAAGAAACGAGTACACAAGAAGTCACGTTACACAAGCAGGGCTAGTAAAAGGGAAATTATATTCTCTCTTTCTTCTGGATTGACATCAGGAACCTATTAAAATGTATGTACAGTATTCCTATACACAAGTGATATGTTGCTACTGCATGATACAAAGCAAGCTATATACCAGCTTAAAATTGTACTTCCTTAAAAATGGGGGGAAAAAAACCCTGCTGTAAGTCACACGGACTAATCTAAATCCGTAACAGAAATGTGTGTTGCACAATATATTTTCACAAGTAACTAATGATTGCATAAGAACGTATTCCATTGAATGTACACACATAGCACATATGGATAAAGTCCTGTACATTTGCTGACTTACCTCAATAAAAGATCTGAGAGGAAGACATATCCTTGGCATGTCCTGAAGTCATCCAGCAGTGTTTGCGAGACGTCACTGGAGTCTTTGAGAAAGCAGGAAAGGCCAGCAAACATCTCCACAATTTCCAGAGGGGACAAATCATTGGATTGCTGCATGTTCTGCACACACGTGGCCAGGCATTCTTTTTCTGAAAGGGCATGTACAGGGCTCTATGATAAACTGGCAAGTGACACATAAAGCCGATCCAAAGCAATAAAACAGCCAGGTATGGCATTTACCACCATACCGGGCAGCAGGGCCGCCATCAGGGCATGACAACCATAACAGTTGTCATGGGCCCGGCGGCCCTGGGGGGCCCGGCCGCCCGGGCCCCACGTGTGGGGCCCATCGGGTGGCCCACACACTTAAGGCCACCCGATGAGCCCCCTCCTTCAGGGGCCCGGTCAGCGCTGTGGCCGTTGTATAGCGCGACCGGGCCCCTTTAAAAAAAAAAAAAAAAACAGCCGCAAGTGCTGCTGGGAGGAAGTGCTCACTTCCTCCCAGCTCACTCCGCGCGGGAGGAGCGCGCCTGCCCGCCCAGCCGTAAAGAGGGAGAGCCCAGCAATGAAGAGGGAGCAGCGCCGACTCCCATCATCCCCAGCCACCCTCCTGCAAAGAAAAGGTAAGAGACAGGAGGGTGGCTGGAAAATGAGCTGTGTGTGTGTATGTATGTCTGTCTGTCTGTATGCATGTATGTGTATGTGTGTGTGTGTGTCTGTCTGTATGTATGTCTGTATGCATGTATGTGTATGTGTGTCTGTCTGTCTGTATGTCTGTGTGTCTGTATGTATGTCTGTGTGTCTGTATGTATGTATGTATGTATGTATGTGTGTGTGTCTGTCTGTCTGTATGCATGTATGTGTATGTGTGTCTGTCTGTATGTATGTCTGTGTCTGTATGCATGTATGTGTATGTCTGTCTGTATGTATGTATGTATGTATGCATGTATGTCTGTCTGTATGTGTATGTCTGTATGCATGTATGTCTATGTCTGTCTGTCTGTCTGGATGCATGCATGTCTGTCTGGATGCATGCATGTCTGTCTGGATGCGTGCATGTCTGTGTGTCTGGATGCATGTATGTGTATGTATGTATGTCTGTCTGTGTATGTATGTCTGTCTGTGTATGTATGTCTGTCTGTGTATGTATGTCTGTCTGCATGCATGTATGACTGTCCGTATGTCTGTATGTATGTCTGTGTGTATGTCTATGTATGTATGTCTGTATGTATGTCTGTATGTATGTATATGTCTGTTTGTATGTATGTATGTATGTATGTCTGTGTGTATGTCTATGTCTGTCTGACTGCATGCATGTATGTCTACGTATGTATGTCTGTTTATGTATGTTTGTGTATGTCTGTATGCATACATGTATGTCTGTATGCATGTATGTCTGTATGTATGTCTATGTATGTATATATGTATGTCAGTATGAATGTATGTCTGCATATTATTATGAACGTAGGTCTGTGTGTATGGATGTCTGTATGCATGTATGTCTGTCAGTATGTCTGTATATATGCATGTATGTCAGTCTGTATGTCTGTATGCCATTATGAATGTATGTGTGTATGGATGTCCGTGTCTGTATGTATGTATGAATGTGTGTGTGTGTGTATGGATGTATGTATGTCAGTGTCTGTATGTATGTGTGTCTGTATGTATGTTATTATGTGTCTGTCTGTCACTATGTATGCCTGTGTGTATGTCTCAGTATGTGTGTGTTAGTATGTATGCCTGTATGCGTGGATGTCTGTTTCAGTATGTGTGTCTGTTAGTATGTATCTGTGTCCTTTTGTATCAGTGTGTGCGTTTGTGTCTGTGTGTGTGGACCCAGTGGGCGGTATTTGGAGGCGGGCCCGAGGGGGCCCAGACCCTGAGCTGAGTTAGGGGCCCCAAAATTTCTGGTGGCGGCCCTGCCGGGCAGACTCTTCTAGATCAGGTTTTATCTCCATTCGAACAGGACATTAAACCTTTAACACAAATCAATTCCCTAATGGAAGCAAAAATACTGTTAAACAGTTCCTAATTTAACTTGTAGGGCAGTGTGATTATGCGCTAGAGAAAAAAAAAATAATTGTTTTGGTGCTATTTCTAAAAAGGATCAGCTAATCAAGATAACTTTTTTTTTTTTTTAAATGTAGGGGTAAATGCAACAATAGGGCTTGACAGAGACACACTTTCAAAGACATTCTATATAACACTAACCCTAAAAATTAATTTATATCAAAATTAAATAAAAACAAATCCAAACAAAAAAAAAACTGTCTTGATATACAGTAAGGGAATTAAACTATTGAGAGCAAACTACTCAGAACACAAGTTGAAAATATGAAAATATAAAAATAAAAAACATGGAAAGCACTCATGGCTGCTAGCATGGCACTGGACCATTTGTTATTCTATTCTGCCTTACACTAAATAAGCATTTACTGATCAGCCAGCTCCTGGTCAAGCAAGGAGTACTGACCTGAGAACCCGTTTGCCTCTTATTATTTATGTACTCTACCAATAATTCATACAAAATGCTCACACTCACCATGTATATATTTTACCACATTCAGGCTAAGCCCATGTCGCGATATTGTCATCAGTACTTCTCCTGCACTCTTCCTCCAGGGAAGGTTGTAAGGAGGGCACCAGGATGTTATTGCACTGAACAGGAGCTGGAGGTCATCTTTCTGTGCCAGCTCCTCGGCTGGAGAAACATAGTTGCACAACTTTACGAGTATCTACAATAAAAACAAAATAGACAGGGCTATACAAACAGGAAAAAAACACATAATCTATACAGCATTAATAACTGTAAATATCCAATAAGTAACAGAGGTATAGAATGCTAGTTGTTTTAGAATACAGCTAATGGGTCATGGGTCAACCTTTTAAACCAGGTCAAATGGAGTCAGATAGTTGCTGTTATGCTGGCAGCACCCTAGCAATATTTTACTGGACTATCTACCCTCATTTGGCGCAGCCCTTTCATATCTTTTTCCCCATCTGTATTTATCCACTTCATTTGGGTTGCTGCCTACCTTGACTAATTTTGTGATTACTAGCGCTGAATTCTTTTTGTGTTTACATAGATATTTAGGTTACCTGCCAGAGGTGTAACTCCAGTGTCAAAGAGTTCTGGGTTGGTTAATGTCAAATCTGTGTATATTTATTTGCACAGACACTCATTCATTGACTGAGAGCGGACACTCATCCAACGAATAGGTGGCAGGTCTGCAGATGCATTTAAGACACCATCACTGGAGCCTCAGAGGTTGGCGGGACTCAGGTAGAAGGTAAACGGTTGCAATACAGTTTGTACCATTATCGAGGAATGCCACCAGGGTACTCCCAACACCATAACCTCTACAGTGGGCTGTAGAAGCCATGATGCAATAAGTAACCCTTTAAGTAAATATATATTTAGCATTGTTTGCAATTTACATGATGTGAAATACAATATTTACAATGGTGCTTAATTTTATATGCATACATGTACATATATAAAAACACACACACAATGTGTTTTGGTACATAACTTTCCCTTTAAGGAACTTGATGATTTTTCAAGTTTCATATAATATCTTCTTATAATAGTAGGCATGTGGAAAAGTGCAGTGTACCGACATAGAATGTAATGAAGATGAAGTTTCTAAACTAGGAGGTCTCATTTAGTCTGGGAATAATCATTGAAGCAGATGGCTTATCAAATATTCTATTAAGAAATTGCAGTGGGGATATTAAACAGATCGATAGTGGCCGACGCCAGATGGAAATAACTATTGCAAAGACTAGAAGCGTGTATAATGATTTCTGTTGCAGATGCAGTATGAATGTATGCTGTAATGCAACTCACTTGGTATTTGTAGTACCCCTTCTACAATTACTACCAAGCTAAATCACTTCCATGGCAATTAGTGGGAGAACAGAAGGAAGTGATTTACAAGATATCATAAAAAATACAAATCTGCATTTGTGTTCTGCCCCTTTAAATGTATGGTTGTGGCATATGTTTCAGTTTCATGACTAATATAAGTGTGTATAATCAACCCTACTAGAAACAGGGAAGGAAATCACTCAGCTACAGTATGGAATATTACTGAAATTGTGCTACTGTAAAAACAAAAATGAATCCACTGAAAAAGGTTCTATGGGCAAACAGAGTAACCACACAAAACATCAAATGTACAAATAATTATATATATATATATATATATATATATATATATATATATACAGGGCCGTCTTTAAGGAGGGGCAAACGGGGCAGCTGCCCTGGACCCAGTTACTCATGGGGGGCCCAAAGCAGCTGCCCCGTCGCCTGCAATACAATTATTATTTTTTTTTTAAATATTTCCCTACCTAATGGGCCCGCGGTGCTAGTATTGCAGCTGCACCGGGACCCGCACACTAAGGGGGCCCAACGGGTGGCCCATACCCTTAGGGCCACCTAGTGAGCATGTTCCAGCAGGGGCCCGGTCGGCGCTGTGGCCCTTTAACAGCGCGACCGGGCCCTTGCTTAACGGCTGCATGGGAGGAAGTGACGTCCGCGAATCACTTCCTCCCACCTCAAAGACATCGGGCCGCGCGGGAGGCTGCTGAGCCAGCATCCAGTGAGGGGAGGAAGGAGAGCCAGACCCCCAACTCCCAACTACCCCAGCCAGCACACTGGACCCCAGGGAAGGAAGCCTCTTTCAAAGGTAGGAAACTGAAGAGTGTCTGTCTGTGTGTGTCAGTATGTCTGTCTGTGTGTCAGTATGTATGTGTGTGTGTGTGTCAGTATGTTTGTCTGTGTGTCAGTATGTTTGTCTGTGTGTCAGTATGTCTGTCTGTGTGTGTCAGTGTGTGTGTCAGTATGTCTGTCTGTGTGTGTCAGTGTGTGTGTCAGTATGTCTGTGTGTGTGTGTGTCAGTATGTCTGTGTGTGTGTGTGTCAGTATGTCTGTGTGTGTGTGTGTCAGTATGTCTGTGTGTGTGTGTGTGTGTGTGTGTGTCGGTATGTTTGTGTGTGTGTCGGTATGTTTGTCTGTGTGTCGGTATGTTTGTCTGTGTGTCGGTATGTTTGTCTGTGTGTCGGTATGTTTGTGTGTCGGTATGTTTGTGTGTCGGTATGTCTGTCTGTGTGTCAGTATGTCTGTCTGTGTGTCAGAATGTGTGTGTGTCAGTATGTATGTGTCAGTCAGTATATGTCTGTGTGTCAGTTTGTATGTCTGTGTGTGTGTCAGTATGTCTGTGTGTGTGTCAGTATGTATGTCGGTGTGCCAGTCAGTATGTCTGTGTCAGTATGTCTGTCTGTCACAGTGTCAGTGTGTCTGTGTGTGTCAGTGTGTATCTGTATGTTGTCAGTATGTAAGTATCTGTGTGTGTGCCAGTGTGTATACATGTGCATGTATCTGTATGTAGCCACGGTGTGTATCTGCATGTGTGTCAGTGTTTGTATCTGCATTTGTCAGGTTATGTATCTGTGTGTCTGTATGTTGTCATTGTGTGTGTCTGTGTATCTGTAGATTGTCAGTGTATCTGCGTGTGTGTGCATCTGTGTGTCTGCATGTGTGCCAGGTTGTGTGTCTGTATGTGTGTGTGTCAGTGTGTGTAAATGTGTCTGTATAGCTGCATCTGTATGATTGTGTATATCTGTGTATCTGCAAGTGTTTCTGTGTGTGTATGTGTATCACAGTGTGTGTGTGTGTGTGTGTGTGTGTTTGTGACAGTGCATGTGTATTTGTGCATACATCTCAGCATTCAACACTACACGCAAATACACACCTGCATTCAAACTTCAACACTACATATAAACACACCTCTTTTTTTAAACAACAAAATTATATATAAACACACCAGTGTATTCATAAACCAACACTACACATAAATGCATACTTGCATTTAAATGCCATCTCCACATACAAACACACCTCTACATTCACACAAACATACTCCATACAAAAACATGCTTACACACAAATACTTCTCAGTGCTAAATACAACCCTGCATGCATGGGAAAATGGTAGCGCCCCAGCTGTCAAAGCATTGTTGGAGTTGCATGACAGATGCCCAAAATAATTCATGCACCAGAGCCCTCTCTACTTTACATCCGCCTCTGCATTGGGGTGGGGGGCCCAAGCAAATGTTTGCCCAGGGTCCAATCCATATTAAAGACGGCCCTGTATATATATATATATATTTTTAAACTGTTCTCCTAAAACTCTAAATGAAATTCAGAGGAAGGTAGAATGGCCCAGAGCGTAAAAACACACACAAAAGAAGGGAAGTATACAAACAGAAAAAAATATAAAAAAATAAGTAAACCAAAAAAATTACAAATAATAAATAGCACAAATGTCCATGAAACATATTATAGGCTAGAGGTTCTCAAATCCTTGAAATAACGATGGTTGATCTGAAGGGAAAAAATAAAAAAAATAATAAAAAAATACAGTGCTTTCTGTAAGCAACTTAAAAGAAGAAACAAGGTGAACAAAAATTCAATAAAAAAAAAAAGAATAAAAATAAAATACTTACTGAACATAAAGATCAGTAGGCACATTACAAGAATCATCATTTGGGCTCCCATTTTGATTGTTTATTATCTGTAATTGTATAATATACTTATTTTGTAGCTCACTTTATTTTATTTCTATTTGTATACTCACCATCCTTTGTGTGTCTACATAGGCTGGCTCTGGGTCATTCTGCCTTGCTCTGAATGCATTTAGAGTTCTTAAAGGAAAGGTCTTAAGTTTTTTTTCAATATAAGTGTGTCCTACTGTGTATTCTATTTTAATTATCTACAATCCAAATACATATGGATTAACAATGGACTGCAATGCAAAAATGCTGAATGTAACACATTTCAAGACGGCAAAATCTCTGCAAAGTACATCATCCTGGATATTTTTTTTTTTTTTTTTTAAAGTAGCTGGAAACATCTGGTTGATGCGATAGGGAAGCAAAATTAACTTGCAAGCAGGTACCAACATATTTGATGCAGCAGAGGTTATGGCATATGCAGTTAAGCAGCTGCAAAAGTTTTATTTACCGTATTTATCGGCGTATAACACGCACTTTTTCTCCCTGAAAATAGGGAGAAAATCATGGGTGCGTGTTATACACCGATATTCCACATTTACTTACCTGTCTTGAAGCGTGGGCCGGCTTCACAGCGCGCACCGCGGTACTGGAACTTTAATTTCAGGTTCCGGTTTCCGGCGGGACTGAAAGGAAGTGTGCACACTATTGTGTGCACACTTCCTTTCAGTCCCGCCGGAAACCGGAACCTGAAATTTAAGTTCCAGTGCCGGCGGGACTGAAAGGAAGTGTGCACACAATAGTGTGCACACTTCCTTTCAGTCCTGCCAGAAACCGGAACCTGAAATTTAAGTTCCAGTACCGCGGTGCGCGCTGTGAAGCCGGCCCACGCTTCAAGACAGGTAAGTAAATATGGGACAGAGGGAAAGTGCACTAGGGGACACTATGGGAGGGGGGGGGGACACTATGGGAGGGGCACTATGGGAGGGGGGACATACTATGGGAGGGGGGGGAGAATACTATGGGAGGGGGGGGAGAATACTATGGAAGGGGGGGGAACACTATGGGATGAGGGGGGAACACTATGGGAGGGGGGAGAATACTATGGGAGGGGGGAGAATACTATGGAAGGGGGGGAACACTATAGGATGAGGGGGGAGAATACTATGGGAGGGGGGGAGAATACTATGGGAGGGGGGGGAGAATACTATGGGAGGGGGGGGAGAATACTATGGGAGGGGGGGAAAATACTATGGAAAGTGGGGGGAACACTATGGGAGGGGTGGAAATTTCCTGGAATTTCCTTCTGAAAATGAGGTGCGTGTTATACGCCGGCGCGTGTTATACGCCGATAAATACGGTATTTATTTTCGTCATGTTAATAAAATCCCCAGCACCGACTCTCTTAGCTTGCCATGAAGTTTCATTCATTTTTTTACCCCATGAATGAATCAGCACACAAACACCGAGCTTTGAATAAGGTAAGCAATTTATTTTTTTAATTTCTGGTTAGGGGTGGGAAGGAGGGGGGGGGGGGCTATTTAGAGCTAGGGAAAGGGCACTATGGTGTTAGGAATACATATTTGTATTCCTACTGCTATAGTGTTCCTTTAACTAAAATGGTAGCACTGAGATGCACTTTACATTATACTTTTCGTTTTTTGTACTTTGGGTGGTACAATGTATCCTTTGTGGTAAATATTTATATTTAGTCTGCCTCTCTGGCACTGCCCAAGGGATTCATTATGTACTTTTCTACCCTGCACCTTCCCCTTCACCTCCCATTCCACATCCCCCTCTCCACTTTGGAAAGCAACAGCACTGCGTACTCTAAACCCAGTGCTGGACATTTGCATTGGACCTAGAAAATCAGAAAAAGAGAATTTCTGACTTTTACATATGTTCATAAAAGTTACTTTTCCCCCCTAAATACCAAGATGGTGCATTATTTTCCAGATCTGTCTATATCAATTTCACTGCAGTCTCCACGGTGATTAGCTGTCACTCACCAACTGACACATACCAAACATTTCTATGGGTGATGCCAATTTGTAACCAGGCATTTACGCACAAAAGAATATTTTTGGAAGGGGCTTCAATTTATTGGTCTCATTATGGTCACATTTAGAGAATATGGGTCAGGAAGAAATATTTCTTCATGTTCACCGTTTGAACACCATGCTTGTTTATGAGAAGCATCAAGTTTTCCAAGCTTCAGCATGGAGAAGTGTCAGGCAGTAGTCCAATGGATTGTTATTGCCTCTCACTTTCTCAAAGAAGGCTTTTTAGTTTTCTGCCATGCTGGGCCTCCTTAGCAATCCACGCCTACGGGATAAATAATCAGTTTGCAAATTATCTAAGCAGGTGTAAATGGAGTAAGTCAAAATAGTTCCTCTCAAACTCCATGTTCAGGAGGATTGACACCTTTGGATGTTTCAGTAGTGGATCTCATTGTTACAAGAAGTAACATGAAGAGTCTAAATTCCCAGAAATGGATATTCAGATGTGAAAACAAGGAGAACTGTCTCATTGACCTAGAAAGAGGATCCCATTTATTTCTAAGCATTTGAAAAAAAAAAAAGTATCTTCTTCCTTCTGGAAGAAAATAGCAAACCTCTTATCGGCACTCTTGTTTTTCTTGGGTCTCTGGACAAATTATATCAAAAAAACGTTTCTTCCAGAAAAGCAGCAAAAATACACCAGAAAAAAACATTTGCCAGATCTCTCATTCAATCTCAGTATATGTCATGCCATTAAAGCTTGTGATTCCGCCAGTCCACTAGGCCAGAATCGTTCTCTCTTGCACATCAAAGAGACAAAGCAGAAAAGTTCAGTGGTAACTATCCATCTCTATTTGTACCAAGAGTATCTTTTTCAACAGATATATACATGGTCGTCTCTACAACCACTTTGAAAAAATAATTATACAACTAGCCTTTTGAATAAAACCGACAGTACAGTTTCGTTTTGGATACAATTGGAAGATACAATTGACAGACACTTCTCTACAATGAAGCTAGAATGAATTGATGCACCCCATCAATTACTGCTGCTAATGCTATGGAAAAATAAATTCACGAGGTGTGGCCTGACGCTGATTGGAGATGGCCGCTAAAGTCTGTGGCTCCGTCCCTGACGGCTCGATAAACTGTACTTACCGCAATTCATGGCATCCATGGGCCGCAATAAAAAAAAAAGCCTAAATGACCCCTTCGACCCCTAGAACCCAGGGGGAGCCCCCATCATCGTCTATTCGGAGTTACCTACACTCCCTAGCAGCGCACCTTGAGGACTCCAATATGGCGCCGGCATCACCAGTCTTGGCAATGTTGGAGGAAGGAACGTTGGAGGAAGAAAAAAAAAAAAAAAAAAGAGGACTTTCAGCACCTGATAGTGGAGGCCAAAGTCACACAGAGATCTCCTCTGTTAAGGCATCCCTCACTGCCTTGGAGACCAGAGTCACCGCCCTGGAAGACAGGAGGCCGGGAGAAGGAGGCCTTGATACAGTCACTCTATACAGACACACGGCACAGATAGCTGATATGAGGCTTCACGTCGAAGACCTTGATAATAAAAACCGCAGACACAATATTCGTGTGCGGGGCCTGCAGGAGTCCCCAAAACCAGAGAACTTACAAGCACAACTCATGCGCCTCTCCAACAAAATCCTGGGCAGACCACCCGAAGCACGAGTCACTAAGGACAGAGCACACAGGGCGCTACGTCCACAACCGCCTCCTTAGGGATCCCGCCTAGGGATGTAATTTGCCGGGTACAGGAGTACCAGCTGAAAGCGGAGATCATGCTACGAGAACGGAGAGGGCCTGGAGATTTGAAGGCCAACAGGTGGAACTATACAATGATCTATCCCACATGATGCTACAATCCAGACGGGCTCTGAGGCCTATCACAACAGCGCTGCAGCATGAACAGATCAGGTACCGGTGGATGTTCCCTTTTGCCCTGGCAGCACACAGGGGAAACACGGAAGCAACCATCCGGATCCCTGGAGATGTTCCAGCATTCATGGAAGCACTGGGCATACCATCCATACATGTGTCAGATTGGATTACATGTCCACTGAACAAAAGAAATATAGGCCAGCTGGCTAGCTGTAGATTTCTGGCGGAGGGAGATCCGGAGCGCAACATAACCTCAATGTCACAAGCTAGACCGGAGGAATAAGCACAGAAGAGAGAAGACATCAAGAATGGACGCTTAAGACTAAAGTTGACGACCTGCACTTTTTTTTTACATTCGGATTTCTCTCACCTCCACGCACACATGAAAGCCGCAAGACACGTAAGCCACCAATCGTATACTACAAAGGGCGCAGAAACGTTAACTGCCTGAACACAAGGCTTGTGAAATGTATACATGCCCCACTGTACTAAGAGGAAGTTACGGGGGAGGAATTTAAAAAGGCCAAGTTATCAATAGGGGAAAACAAAGGAGAGGGGAGAGGAAGGGGGCAGGGAGGAGTCATAACGCACATTATGAGTGGATTTATAATCCACAATGGAAGAAAAGAAGCCAACTAACCGATTTTATGGCTGGGGAAATGTACACGTCATATTGCACCAAGGGGGTAGGGCACGGGGGAGGGGGGTTAAAAAGGCTTTGTTAACACTAAGGGAGCACACAGAGGTGGGGGAGGGGTGGGGAAAAGCTGTAACCCTTACCAAATTGTGCAAAGGGGGGGGAGGGGGGAGAGAGTAGGACACAGGGGACGCAAAGAGTCAACAGTTTTCTCTTAGGCTTATAATACTACTAAAGGTTACTTCTACATATACAGATGACCAATTACAATGTCACTACTCTACGAGCCGCACTGACAAGTTCCCCATTGGGCCCACCTAAGTTACCACATGTTGTTAAAAGTTTTTAAAGTATTACAAGGTACAGGACCCAGGGGAGACGACACAGGACGACAGAACGAATGACTCAGTACTGAGACGTCAAAGTAGGGGGAACATGTACACACAACTACATAGCTTCTCCTCACCGTGGCACTACAGCTCAGAGAACCAAAGCCCAGCCAAAAACGGACCCAACTACAACACCCACGGACTGACCATAGAATGACTTTCAGACCAGGGCAGCAGGAACGGTACGACACAGTTCTAGGAGACTTACAAACCGCCCCACGGGCTTACTGCCAAAATTCTGTGGCCCTGGACATCAACAAAGTCCTTCTTGGCTTTAGCTTCGGCCCAGAGGCAAATTGCCCCTAATTTGGTCGCCTACTGCGACACCCTACTACCCCTTTCCCCTAGGGCCAGCCTCCCGGCCTACACCCCGTCACGACCTCTCCATCTTCCCTGCTTCCCCCCTTCCCATCCATCTCCCCCACCGGGAATTACGAGCAGAAACCCATTTTTATCAACTCAAGCATCAAAGTTTTCTAACAAATACTACCAGATGGGCTTTTTTTTTTGCTAACAACCCAGTCTCAAAGTCCAAGGGAGTGGCAATCCTCTTCTCGGCAGACATCCCCTTCCAGAGGCAAATTTCTCTTCATTAAGGGGAAGAGTCACGATACACAGTTTACCTTCGCAAACATATACCTCCCAAACAAAGGACACAAACAATTTTTTAGGAACACACTTAACGCCCTAGACTCCTTCGGCGAGGGCACAATAGTGATGGGAGGAGATTTTAATGCCCCCATGAACCCAAAGACTGGAACAACAATGCTCCCAGAACATGTCGCAAGGGGCATTAGGGCCCTCTTACATGAACACCAGCTGTCAGACTGCTGGCGTACGCTACACTACGCAGACAGAGATTACACCTTTTATTTGACGGTGCACAAATAATCACCTAGATTACTTCTTCACGTAACATCACAATTTGGACGACCTCGTCTCGACAAGCATAGCCCTGATGATGTGCCAGTGATTGTGTCCATCAGACCACCAGGCCCCATACAAAAGCAGGGGATATGGAGACTAAATAAGGCATTGCTGGAAAATTCCACTATTAAAGCGGACATTCTCGCTAATATAGAACAGTTCTTCCTGACCAATGCCACTACAGACGCTTACACAGCATCGGTCTGGGAAGCCCACAAATGTTCCATCAGGGGCCTCCTAAACAAAAGCACGGGTCGCACCAGAAAAAAAACTATGTGCTGAAGAGACAGCTGAACTGGTCACGCAAATATCGTCACTTGAAACTCTCCATAAAGCCAGGCTAGATGAGGAGACATACAAACAACTGGCATTGGCCAGGGCGAAACTCCACACATGCCCAACGTCCAAGATCCAATTCCAACTTCAGCTCGACAAGAAATCATTCTATGAGTCTGGAAACAAATGCAGCAAAATGCTAGTCAGAGCACTGAGAGCCAAGCAGCAAAAATGATTCGTACAAAAACTGAACCATGACGACACATTACACCTGACACCAAAGGACATAGCAGAAGGCTTCAGACAATACTACACCTCTCTATATAATCTAACCCTAACGCAAGAGGAAGCCAAGATCGCCACTTCCACACTACAGGATAGAAGAATAGCATACACTACCCGACACATCACCTCAAAGCTAAGTGCAGAAGCGAGAGAGGCTATGGAAGCATGCATCACCATGGGAGAGCTCAAACTGGCCATGAAATTTGCAAAAACGGGCAAGACTTTGGGGCCAGATGGCTTCACAATACAATATTACAGGACATACGCCAAGATATTCGCACCGCATTTCTTGAAAATCTTAAATTCAGTTAGCAACAGGGGATCATTAGATCCCAATATGGTAATGGCACACATAGTGGCCCTGCTGAAGGAGGGAAAGGACCCCATGGCATGTTCTAGCTACAAGCAGACTTCAAGCTCTTCACAAAGATACCGGCTCTCCGCATCCAACACTTCCTACCGAAGATCATACACCCAGACCAGGTGGGATTTGTGAGAGGCCGGGAGGCACGGGACAACACGGTTAAGGTGATCAACCTGGTACACGCAGCCAAGATACACTCAACCCCCTCACTACGAATATGTACGGATTCAGAGAAGGCGTTCAACAGGGTGGATTGGTCCTCCCTCATGGCGGCGCTTCGTCAGGCAGGATTCAGACCTCACATGCAATCATGGATACAGGTCCTCTACACTACACCGGCAGAAAGGGTGAATGTCAACGGAATCCTGTCCCAACCGTTCAATATCCAAAACGGAATCCGGCAAGGATGCCCCTTATCACCTCTTCTATTTGTCATCAGCCTGGAACCATTCAACGTGATAAGAAGCCACACTCGGGTGGAGGGCATAATAGGAAGACTGGGAGAAAGCAAAATTTCGGCTTACGCGGATGACCTTCTTTTCTAGGTCACGAACCCACAAACATCACTGAAAGAGATCATGCTAGAATTTGAAACGTATCACCAACTATCCAACCTAAAGATAAATTACACAAAATCCTCAACATCGGGTGCAACCAAACCTGGACACAAGCATTATGCACCGCATTCCCATTCCGATGGTGCACAGAGGCCTTAAAATACCTGGTAATATGGATGCCAGCGAAACTCTCTGAACTGTTCCGCCTCAACTTCACACCATTTCTGGAGCGAGTGCAAAGAGTCTTACAAAAGTGGACACTAACTCACATCACATGGCTAGGAAGGATAAGTGTCCTTAAAATGAATGTTTTACCCAGATTACTGTACCTCCTTCAGACCATACCAACCGATATACCCATGGGGTTCTTTTCCTCAATACGCAAAATCTTCACTCAATATGTCTGGCGGGGTCAACAGGTGAGACGGAGCTTTGCGATCCCGACCCAACTTAACAAAGCGGGGTCTTTGGCCTACCTGACCTACTCAACTACAGCAAGGACTCAAGTGAACTCACTCCCCTACCCCCCTCCCCCCCACAAGCTATAGAACACAGTTTCACCTGTCAAACTACTAACACTCACACTCACAAACTACTAACACTCACTATATATATATATATATATAGTGAGTGTTCGTAGTTTGACAGTATATATATATACACACTGACAATATGTAAATTGTTTTGTTAGTCTAAATAATTTGCCTTAAACTAGTTTCAAGTTAGCAAACTTGAGTGAGAGCACACAGGTATCTAAACCACAATAACAGTGTAATGAGCACAACTAACAAGAACTGCTCAAACACGGACTAGATACGAAGTAGGCAATCTTAAGCACTCCAGATGTTGTAGACTACATCTCCCTTGATTCTTTGCCAGTTTTACGGCTGTAAGAGCATTATGGAGGATGTAGTCCACAACATCTGGAGGGCCGAAGGTTATCTACTCCTGAACTAGATAATCAGATACAGTGTACACAAATATCACTTACCTGTACAAAGACTTTCTGAAGCAATGCTCTGCGTTCGGCAAGGGGCAGCTCGTTATCTGCTCCTCCAGGGATCTCAGGCACGTGCGGAAGGTCAAAAAACAGGTACAGGCATTTAATGAGTGTGGAAGGCACAGACATCGTTGTCATGCAGTCCACAGTTTTCTAAAACAGAGGAGAAACAAACAGAGATATGCAAACCTAAGCAAACCACAAACAATTATATCCAAGATCAGAATCAGAAACATAAACCATCGCATTCCTTCCATGCAGAGGTATATTTACCAATACAAAGTACTGACTGTGGTGTATTACCAACAAAGTCAAGATCAATGCTAGCTCTCTTCATGAACAACACCACTAAATCGGTTGGATATGCAATTCTACAAAAAAAGTTTTTATTTTTAATTTTCAGTCTAACAACTTGTAGACTACATATTTCCAGGTTATAGTATAAATGCAGAGTTTAATCACCAAGACTTTACAGCTTCTACACTGAAAACTACTCACACTACATGTAATGAAAGGAACACTATAGTGTTAGGAATACAAAGCTGTATTTCCAAGCCTATAGAATCCCAGTGTCTCTCTGCCTCCGTCGCCCCCCCCCCCTCTGCCCCCCCCCCCCCCCCCCTTGGATAAAGGGTTCAGTCAGTCAGGCTTCTCCCCCTGCGATGTCAGCCGTGCATGTATCAGACTTATCCCACAGGAATGTATTGGCTCATTGCTTTCCTATGATATATTTCATCACCCTCGACATCCTCAGGCACAGCGTGAGGACGTCCAGCATCTTTTCACAGAGTCAAACTCTGTGAAACTGCAGTAAGTGGCTGTCTGGTAGTTTCTCTAAACACTGCATTGCAGGGTTACGGGACCAGGGACACTGCACCAAGACAACAACGAAGTGAAATGCTCTGGGTGCCTTGAAGTTACCCATTTGTATATTATTTTTACCTTTCCAAAAAAGGAGTGTTTTTTTTTGGGGGGGGGGGGGTTTGTTGTTGTTTTTTGCTATAGTTTATACTCCCAACATAATTAACCACTTGACTTTGCATACAGTAATCAAATCGACAGGAAGAAAGGTGGCCAGCTAGAACATTGACGTACAGTGCAATCACAAGCCAAGAAGCAATTTATTTCAAATGCAAGCTAAAAGCAACTTACAAACTTACTGAAGCGATATAATTGTGCACTTTATGTGTGCCTGATCACACAACAGCATGAATCATTATAGTTTATTTACCTGTGGTTAACCTAGCTGTATATCAACTGCAGAAGGAAATACTATGGCAACTTCTGCACAGGTGAAAAAACAAAATGTAAATATTTTAGTATTTTACCAAGTTTTATTTTTACTGACCACTATAGGCACCCAGACCACTTCAGCTCAATGAAGCAGTCTGGGTGTCAGGTCCCCATAGTTTTAACCCTGCAGTTGAAAACATAGTTTCAGAGAAAGTGTTAATCCAGCCTCTAGTGGCTGTCTCCCTGACAGTCACTAGAGGCGCTTCCGCGATTTACACAGAGTAAATTGCACTTATTTGACGCTGGACGTCCTCGCGGACCTCCAGCATCAAAAAAGGTCCCCATAGGAAAGCATTGAGTAATGCTTTGCTATGGGCGGGTTTGAATGCATGCACACCTTTGGCAGTGCATGCGGCTCCACTCAGGGGCGGACGCCGATGGAGGAGGAGAGGTCACCAGCGCCGGATTAAGGTAAGCAAATAAATGGTTAATTATCCTTTTATTCGCCACAGAAGGGGCCCTAGTCACCGTTTAGGTGACTAGAGCTCTATAGCATTAGGAATACATATTTGTTTTCCTAACGCTATAGTGTTCCTTTAACAGTGCAGTAAATTATAACTTAGGCAAACTGGGAGGAAATGAACAGACTCAAGATCTATTTCTGATAAGGTTCAAATATAGGGACATGCTTTGTAACATACAGTAGATCAGGGTGGACATAAAAGGAACCCCAAGTGTTGCTGGACTCCAGCTTCTATGATACTTTTCTAGTCCTTAGGCTGACAAAGCATCATGGGAGCTTTACATCTAGAACAGTTAGGGATGCCTCTTGTTGCAAGACCTACAGTAGAGCGTTGTCATTATCCAATCACAAGGAGCCATGGCTAGAAGAGATATAAGTTAAAATTATGGAATTCTCTAAATGACAAGAAATTGGAGGTTGTCCATATGCAGTAGGACATTTGCTGGTTGACAAACAATCTTGCCTTACAAGACTTATTAATGTACATTATTATTGTGCATTTTGTCACCATCAACTTGGTTTGTGACCCATTAATTTTCTATATCTCGCGGCATACACCAGCAAAACTCCTCTATTAGTGCATAATCAAATAAGGGCTCAGATACAAATTCCAGAAATTTTGATTAATTCAAGTCCCCAAATAAACAAGCTGCAGTTTATGCCAAATTGTGCTTAAATAGGATGTCCTTTACACTTGCCCTGTTATCAGAACATTAAAATAGACGAATGGAACTCAGCAAATATACTCATCTAGATTAAAAAATGACAGATTATTAGAAAATAAAGATGTGGGCAATCATTCACAGAACAAAAGGTGCGTAAGATAAATACAAACCTGGCCAGATGATGCCAGCAGGTTAATGACTGTTAGAAGCATCCAGCCCCTGCTCGTCTCTTCACTCTGGTTGATCTCCAAAAATTGGACAATGGCCCGGCTAGCAGCCTCTGGAAAAACAGATACAAGAAGAAAGGTTATGCCAGGTTAATGCACACTTTGAAACATAATTCTAAAAGAAAAACTACTTGGTAACCAGTTTTGATACATCAGTTTAGAGGAACAGAGTGTTTTGAATATTTTATTTTCTGTCTTTGAAGAGCAAAACAGGATAAAATATATACGGTGTTATGGATATACACTTTGTTTTGATATGAATAAATTAAACTATATAGAACTGTGTCACTCTATAATATATATATAGATTTATTAATATTAGATTGGATTATATAGTGTAGATTGGATTAGCCATATTAGTCCAGTAGACAAGATGCCAAAATACCAGAGTATTGCAGTATGCAATGATACCTTTTTTTATTAGACTAAGATAATATTTCAAAGACAAGCTTTCGAGAGTTTTCCCCTCTTACTCAGGTCTGACTTTCAGGCACATCTTCTGCTATTTATGACACCGAACTCACCCCACCTCCCCTTCTTCTTCTTCTTTTAACTGTTAAACTCAATCAATTGATCAGTATTGCTTCAGACCTGAGGAAGAGAGGAAAACTCTCGAAAACTGAAATATTAGGTTAGTCCAATATAAAAAAAAAAAAAGGTATCAATGCATACTGCAATACTCTGGTATTTTGTGATATATATATATATATATATATATATATATATATATATATATATTTATTGAGTTTAACAATATATATACCCCATACCCCCCACGGTCACCAAAAAGGATTTTAAATTTAGATGAAGAAGAAGCGGCAGGCGCAAACAAAAGAGAAAGATTAGAAAGACAATAACTATTCAAGATAATACTAATAGTGGCATTTTTAACCTTTCACAAAAAATCTTAACTAGTGCACAGATATCAGTTTTAAGTAAAGGTCTTAAATTTGCTCCAACTACCGGTAATAAATAATAATTAAAAAAAAAATAATAATATATAAAAAAAAAATAATAATAATTTATAATATATTAAATGACCACCAACACATACACAAACACACACTGCATCACACACACTCACACTTCATTCATATACACACACTGCACTCACACACACTGCATTCATACACACACTGCACTCACACACACTCACATTTCATTCATATACACACACTGCACTCACACACACTGCACTCACACACACTGCATTCATACACACACTGCACTCATACACACTGCACTCATACACACACTGCACTCATACACACTGCACTCACACACACTGCACTCATACACACTGCACTCACACACACTGCACTCATACACACTGCACTCACACACACACACTGCATTCATTATATACACACACTGGAAATAAATATTCAATTAATATATACGCACACACACTGCACTCATACACACACACTGCACTCGCACTGCACTCATACACGCACTGCACTCATACACACACTGTAAATAAATATTCAATTAATATAATTTTTTTTAGGATCTAATTTTATTTAGAAATTTACCAGTAGCTGCTGCATTTCCCACCCTAGTCTTATACTCGAGTCAATACGTTTTCCCAGTTTTTTTGGGTAAAATTAGGGGCCTCGGCTTATATTCGGGTCGGCTTATACTCGAGTATATACGGTAACTCTTTTAAACCTTTTGAAGCCTTCCTTGATGTTAATATTTTAAATCCGATTCCACCCCCTCTCACACTGCCACATAATCATCAAATAATGGATACACACCTCAGAGAGAAATCTACTTTCTACCCTGCCTATTTTAAGTCTGCCCCCCTCACTATATTCGAGAAACTAGTAGTAAAAGATTTAGAAAAAATCAAGAATAACAAATACGACCCACAGAATCTCACACATACAGAGAAATTGGCACTAAAGGAACTCCAAGAAGATAAAAACATTGTAATCAAGACAGCCGATAAATGGGGAGGGAAAGTTATACAATCCAGCCAAATGTATATAGAAGAGGCACACAGACAATTAAATGATACAAATGTGTATGAAAAACTTTTATCAGACCCAACCGCACAAATACAAGCAATTTTAACCCAATTTTTAAATAAAGGCTTAAATTCAGGGATTTTAAATAAACACGAATTCAACTTTTGAAATAAAACATTTCCTGTAATACCCGTCATATACTTTCTCCCTAAAATCCATAAAAATGAAACCATACCACCAGGGAGACCAATTGTGTCTGGCATAGCCTCCCTCCTATGTAATCTCTCGCAATACATAGACACCCTCCTACAACCCTCAGTTAAACTTATGAGATCTTATCTTCAAGACTCCATGGCTCTCCTAAAGTTTTTAAACAATTTTACATGGAAACCCAGTTTTATATTAGTCACATGTGACGTTCAGTCACTATATACAATTATAACTCATGATATAGGCTGTCAAGCTATTAAAGATATTTTAACAAAAGAAGGAAAAAATTCTGATATACAAATTTATTTTATGTTAGAAGACATCAATATTATTTAAAAAAACAACTGTTTTTGGTTTTTAAATTCTTTTTGTCTTCAAAAAAGAGGGAATGCCATGGGAACTAGGTTTGCTCCCAGTTACGCTAATCTATTTATGGCGGACTTGGAATCTGAAGCTATTTTTAACAATCACGTCTGGAGAGCAAACCTAGTCTCATTTTTTAGATATATTGATGATCGTTTTTTTATTTGGGAAGGTTCTGAAGATGATCTTAACTCTTATTAACAATCTTAATATAAATAACAAAGGTATTATTTTAACTTACGAATATAGCAGAGAACAAAATCAATTTTTTTAGATCTCAATTTTTTTTATTTTTTTTTTATAAAAATAAAGTGCTCAGAAGAGCCAAATATTAAGACTCCGGAGAAATTGTTCAGAAATAAGCGAGTTTAATAAACAAGCAGACCTTTTAAAAGATACATTTATTGAGAAAAATGATTCTGAAATAGAACTCACGAATACTTTTAAAAATATACAAAAAAAGGATAGAAATTAACTTTTAAAATACAAATTGAAAAATACTGACGATCCCATGCCCTTACCTATTTTTAATTATAATAATAAAAGTAGCACTGGAAAAAAGATTATAAAGAAACACTGGCATATTCTGAAACAAGACGACACACTTAATAAAATTATACCAGAACGTCCGATAAATAGTATTTAGGGGAGCACCACATTTTAAATCAATATCAACTAAGAATTTTACCAAAGAAGTAATAAATGCATTATCCTTTTTTCCACAAATCAAAGGTTTTTGCAAATGCAAAATGTGTATAGTTTGTAGAACTACTGATCCCACTGTTCCTCACAAAGTAACCCAATTTATTTCAAGAATGACAAATCAGGTTTATAAAATTAATGACTTCATTAACTGTTCAACGAAAAATGTTATCTATCTGATTGAATGCCCCTGTGGCCTCCAATATGTTGGAATGACTACAAGGTGCTTAAAAACGCGATTAAGCGAACATTGCAGAAACATAAAAAATGGATACTTAAACCACTCAGTATCCAAACATTTTATTAAACATAACAAAGACCCAAGAATGCTTAAATGTATTGGAATATAAAAATGTACTATTCCATGGAGGGGCGGAAATATTAAAAACATTTTAGGCAAAACTGAAATGGAATGGGTGTACAAACTCCAAACTCTCACACCCCATGGTTTAAATGTTGATTTTGATTTGTTTAATTTCTTGTAACTATATGCTTTTACATTGTTTTTATTTATTATTATGTCAATGTGTATTTTTAAATAGATGGGCTATATGTTTCTTTTATCCTCTGCACCATTAATAGATGGGATATGTGCTGCTTTTTTTATATATATATATATATATATATATATATATATATATATATATATATATATATATATATAGTGTTTTTTTATATATTGGTTTAATCTCTTGTCAGTATTATTAGGTTATTCTGATATTTCTTTATTTGGGAATATGCCTGATGACACTTTTCAGTGTGTCAGGCACTCCCTAACGCCGGCCACATCCTTGTGTGAGCAGACGTTTTTTGTTTTTTTTCTATCTCCATGACGACGGCCGCAGCTTTGTGCGGGCCGTCGGCTCCGAGATTCAGCCAATTATCCATGATGACGGCCGCAGCTTTGTGCGCGCCGTCGTCGTGTAGATACACGCCCCCTCCTTCTGACGTCAGCCGCAATTATATGCGAGCTGACGTCCAAATCCCACTTACTGGTTTAGACGTCAGCGGCTGCGCAGTGCGACAGTGCCGACATCTTGTTATCAACTACATGTCCCAGCAAACCATGCGGTTTTTATGCCGGTCACATGACCACATTAGAAAGTTATTTTCTATATAAAATAACCCTCGTTTACAATGTTTCAAAGTCTTATAAGGTTCATAAAGCCTATTATATTGTATGTCCATTATGAAATTATTTGTTTTTATATGTTTAAACTTGATTGTTTATTACTGAAATTTTGATTGTCTGTTTCTAATTTTGGCGCCAATTTCAAAGATTTGAATTGCTATTTAAACTCTCTCTTGCCAGGTATCAGGTCCTTATTCCATATTGATAAAGCCGTACTGGCGAAACGTGTTTGTGGATCTTTTTATTGTGTATTTGAATATATTAAAGATTATTTGGTCACTTTTTATTTGTGCCATTTATCTCTTGATACACTTTATATTGTTTTTTACCTGGCATTTTTATCACCCTGGACTCCAAGTAATCCGAGGTGGGGATAATACCACCAGCGCTATCTTCAAGGAGCAGTTGGTCTGCTCCTTCCTTGTGAGTACCATTTTATATATTTTATTTACAGTATTTTATCCAATGAGCACTATTGGTTGTCTCTCTTTTATTTTTGAGTGTTGAACATACCATTGATGGAGGAAGTTTACCCTATATCCCATAAGCGGGGATTGTACCGCTGTACGCCTTTTACACTAGAGTGAGTTATAGCTCTTGCAAATGTGAGTTTTATACCAGCTTTTAATATTTTTACTCTATTAGTAGACTTATTGCACTATTTGGTTCTCGATTTATTTTATCTCTTGCATATGAGTTAATCTACACGGAGGAGAACAGCGAGGACATTTGTTCCTGACCAAGCACCTATAGACTCTGTGTCTCCAATAAGAGCATTTTAGATAAGACTCTTTTTATTTGGACTATTTATTATTAATATATTAAGTCTCTCTGGCACAGCCCTTACTCTCTATTCTTTCTTCTTTTGTTATACTTTACACTAGGGTGTTTGAGGGATTCCCTTATAGGGTTGCTGCCCATTTGTTATTTAGCGCTTACTCTTTTCTCATATATATATATATATATATATATATATATATATATATATATATATATATATATATATATATATATATATATATATAATAAACAATACACAGCAACTTCAATGTTGACAGATTTTATTAGTTTGTAAAAGTTTTTTTTAAAAAACACCTAATCTAGGCAAAAAAATGGGGATTTAGTTACATTATATGATCATACATTGCATAAGCCTGCCACAACGTCAATGTACAGGCTTATGCAATGTATGATCATATAATGTAACTAAATCCCCATTTTTTTGCCTAGATTAGGTGTTTTTTTTTAAAAAAAAACTTTTACAAACTAATAAAATCTGTCAACATTGAAGTTGCTGTTTAGTGGATGGGAGAGTGCGCTGGATCTTGTGTATTGTTTATTGTATAATATGGCCCCCAGCAGCACCCCATTTAAGCATGTTTAGGTGAGTGCAACCATCCCCCCATGTTTCCTATATATATATATATATATATATATATATATATATATATACATATACACACAAAGATTGATAGGAGTTGCACTCCAGCCTTCCTCAAGTGTCTGCCCGGTGCTCGGCTGCACAAATGTATAGCGTATAGAGAAAAGCCAGCACTCAAGGACTTTTAAATTGTCAAAAGAAACCTTTAGTGTGTCCTGATGAAAGTCCACAACAGTGGACTGAAACGTCGACCTTCAGACAAATTGGAATAAAAGGTTTCTTTTGACAATTTAAAAGTCCTTGAGTGCTGGCTTTTCTCTATACGATATATATATACACATATATATTTATATTTTAACGTTTTTCCACAATTTTTTTTTTTTAATTCTTTATTTTATTTGTGCAAATAATGAACAGGCAAGTTTGCTCCGCCACATCATCTGAAGCAAACCAGATGATTCACAGAAAGAAATAGCATTATGGCATGGGAAGCATTGCACATTTTTAGAGTTAATTGAACAAGATAAACATATAATATATTACAAGAGGGTTACGTCTGTGTTCGTATTGTCTGCTAGGGTGTCAGTGAGTGAAGTTTTTTTTTTATTTTTTTGTTTTTTATGATGTAGACTTGACTAATTGACATTAGAGAGATGGGTTGCCACCGGGTTGCATATCGTGTGGCCGGTATTGGAGGTAGGTGGGCCCGTGGCTTGGGTACATGTCCCTTCCTTATGTAGGTGATCTGCGCTTCCGTCCGAGTTAGGGACGGGGGTGGGGGGAGGATATGTCATATGTGTAGACTGCAAGTGGGTGGCTGGACGGTCTTAAATATGAGGTCTGCCATGCGTGTGCGTGCGTAGTGGTGTGGCCCCACGTGGGTATCTCAGTTTAAGCGGGATTGTAGGGCCGCTGTCCTGCTCCGTGCCCCGTCAGGCTAGTTGTGTGTACTGTGGGTGGGGATAAGAGAGGCATGCAGTGGTATTAGTCAAGAGAATGAAATAAAATAAAACATAGAACAAGAAACCAAACAACGAAGGTTCACCAGTCTTTGGGAGCGGCAATCCAGCTTAATGTTTTAGGGTCAACCGGGTTGGTGCAAGTAACCCATTCGGCAGGTTACTGGAGTAGTGGAGGAACTCCGATTTGGGCTCAATATTCACACTCTTAAGTCCCCGTTCCAGTGGAAGAGGAGGGTTTCGTCGCCCTTGGGATAAAGTCCCTTATCGCGGCCGGGTCCACCTGTGCCAGGGAGCTGGTCTCCAATCTGTTGTTCATCGGGATGTTCAGCGTTTGTAGGTGGCTCTCCAATTCTTGGTACATTTCTGCCCGGAGGGAGTTATCTTGGGCCGTGATTATGATAGTACGGGAAGGGTCCCATCTGTAGGGCACATCGCTTGCCCGGAGGTGTTGGAGTAGTGGCCGTAAGGATTGGCGCCATAGGAGCGTGTTCCGCGAGAGATCTGGGAATAGGAGCAGCGAGGCCCCTTCGAAGGTAATTGGCGTTTTCCCCCTCACCTCTGCCAGTAGCACTGCTTTGTCTTGCAGAGAACCGAACTGGAGGATGAGGTCCGGGGGTGGCGGTCACTGGTGCACTGGTTGGCTTAGGGAGGCGGAACATGCCATCCAACCTCAGGTGTTTTGCCTGCTTCAGGGGTAGGTGGGCCGCAATGAAGCGCCTAATAAAGTGTGGTAAGTCCGACTGGCCCACTTTGTCCGGCACCCCCCTGAGCTTCAGGTTGTACCTGCGTCTCTGGTCCTCGAGGGTTTCCAGCTTGCGGTCAATCTGCATTCTGTGCTTGTCCAGGGTTGCAAAGCTCTTTTCCATAGCTGTGATCCGACCCTCGTGCTTGTTCTGTACAGC
Source organism: Pelobates fuscus (assembly GCF_036172605.1). Taxonomy (NCBI): domain Eukaryota; kingdom Metazoa; phylum Chordata; class Amphibia; order Anura; family Pelobatidae; genus Pelobates; species Pelobates fuscus. The sequence continues at coordinate 220,164,775 of NC_086322.1, forward strand.
CTCTACTTGGGTCATTTGTGCGGTCGTGCGTTCCACGGCCCTTCTGAGGGGGGCCAGGTCACCCGCTAGATTTGCGCGGAGTTCTGCTAGCATCTCCTTCAGTTGCGTTGCTGTGACCGGTTCTCTGTCAGCAGCAGCTTCCAGTGAAGTGCTGCACCGTTTCGCCGCCTAAGCTGGCCTGTCCGCTGGGGTTATAGCCATGTCGTCCGAGGAGTATGAGGTTCCGTCGTCCTCCAGCGCCATTTTGCCCCATGCGGCTCTCTGCGAACTCCGAAACAGGTCCCCGATATCCCGACTCTGTGGGCTCCTGTCTGGCCAAGATTTTTTGTTCTTGCGGCCCATACTCTGTTGTGTGGTCCAGGAAGTACGATCTGGGGATTTTTGCAGGTCTCTTTGCCGGTATTTTTGGGCGTTTTCGATAAGTTTGAGCGGAGAAGAGCAAGTATGCGACCGTCCAGGTTCACCGCTAGGCTCCGCCGCCTATTTTAACGTTTTTCCACGATTTTAAGACCTGGAGTGCTCCCTAAATTGACAGTGACATTTCCACTGGAGGGAGGAGTGCCAAGCATTACAGATTTTGGTATATACAGTTGCAAGAAAAAGTATGTGAACCCTTTGGAATGATATGGATTTCTGCACAAATTGGTCATAAAATGTGATCTGATCATCATCTAAGTCACAGCAATAGACAATCACAGTCTGCTTAAACTAATAACACACAAAGAATGAAATGTTGCCATGTTTTTATTGAACACACCATGTAAACATTCACAGTGCAGGTGGAAAAAGTATGTGAACCCTTGGATTTAATAACTGGTTGAACCTCCTTTGGCAATAATAACTTCAACCAAACGTTTCCTGTAGTTGCAGATCAGACGTGCACAACGGTCAGGAGTAATTCTTGACCATTCCTCTTTACAGAACTGTTTCAGTTCAGCAATATTCTTGGGATGTCTGGTGTGAATCGCTTTCTTGAGGTCATGCCACAGCATCTCAATCGGGTTGAGGTCAGGAATCTGACTGGGCCACTTCAGAAGGCGTATTTTCTTCTGTTTAAGCCATTCTGTTGATTTACTTCTATGCTTTGAGTCTTTGTCCTGTTGCAACACCCATCTTCTGTTGAGCTTCAGCTGGTCTTAAGTTCTCCTGCAAAATGTCTTGATAAACTTGGGAATTCATTTTTCCTTCGATGATAGCAATCTGTCCAGGCCCTGACGCAGCAAAGCAGCCCAGAACCATGATGCCCCCACCACCATACTTTACACTTGGGATGAGGTTTTGATGTTGGTGTGCTGTGCCTCTTTTTTCGCCACACATAGTGTTGTGTGTTTCTTCCAAACAACTCAAATTTGGTTTCATCTGTCCACAGAATATTTTGCCAGTACTGCTGTGGAACATCCAGGTGCTCTCGTGCAAACTGTAAATGTGCAGCAATGTTTTGTTTGGACAGCAGTGGCTTCCTCTGTGGTATCCTCCCATGAAATCCATTCTTGTTTAGTGTTTTACGTATTGTAGATTCGCTAACAGGGATGTTAGCATACTCCAGTGACTTTTGTAAGTCTTTAGCTGACACTCTAGGATTCTTCTTCACGTCATTGAGCAGTCTGCGCTGTGCTCTTGCAGTCATCTTTACAGGACGGCCACTCCTAGGGAGAGTAGCAGCAGTGCTGAACTTTCTCCATTTATAGACAATTTGTCTTACCGTGGACTGATGAACAGCACGGCTTTTGGAGATACTTTTGTAACCCTTTCCAGCTTAATGCAAGTCAACAATTCTTAATCGTAGGTCTTCTGAGAGCTCTTTTGTGCGAGGCATCATTCACATCAGGCAATGCTTCTTGTGAAAAGCAAACCCAGAACTGGTGTGTGTGTTTTATAGGGCAGGGCAGCTGTAACCAACACCTCCAATCTCATCTCATTGATTGAACTCCAGTTGGCTGACATCTCACTCCAATTAGCTCTTGGAGATGTCATTAGTCTAGGGGTTCACATACTTTTTACACCTGCACTGTGAATGTTTACATGGTGTGTTCAATAAAAACATGGCAACATTTCATTCTTTGTGTGTTATTAGTTTAAGCAGACTGTGCTTGTCTATTGTTGTGACTTAGATGATGATCAGATCACATTTTATGACCAGTTTGTGCAGAAATCCATATCATTCCAAAGGGTTCACATACTTTTTCTTGCAACTGTATATGTATATATATATATATATATATATATATATACACACATATATACATATACATACATACATATATATATGATGTTATTCTCTGCAAACCAATTAAAATTGTAAAATTTTAAACAATAACAAATAATAAACTCACCATTAGGAATGTCTGTATGGCACAGTAAAAAGTCAATTTATTATCCAATATACAAATTACAGATTAAATTGGATTAGACTGGCATCTGAACATTTCAAGAGTTAAGATTAAAACTTTAGAAATAACTATGTTCTTCGTTGCAGGGGGGAGGGGTTAACCTGGCATGTTTCTTAAACTTGAGAAATCACGAAATAAAAACAAGTGTCTGCACATCATATTTTAACCATTAAAGGGACACTCCAGGCACCCAGACCACTTCTGCCCATTGGAGTGGTCTGGGTGCAAACTCCCACTACCCTTAACCCTGCAAGTGTAATTATTTCAGTTTTCATAAACTGCAATAATTACATTGCAGGGTTAACTCCTCCTCTAGTGGCTGTCTAGGAGGGAGAGGGGACCCGCAGTGCCAGGAAAACGGATTGTTTTCCTGGCACTGGAGAGTCTCTTTAACAGACAAGTTTAATTTATTTGAAAATGTTTAATCTTTGATCCAAATTAGCAATATCCTAGCAGCCATAAATAAAACCTTGACAACCTTAAAACACTCAATAAGTCCTTTGAAAAGACATATTGCGCAAGAATTACCTTATGTAATAATAGATTATCGCATCTGTTTTTTACAATAGTCACAATAATTAAAACCTCAGTATCTTTATTAGTTGATGTATACACAGAAAATTATTTACACCTGCCAAGGGCAGGATCACACTTCTACAATACACCCTGTTCCAAATTATTATGCAAATTATATATTTTTTTAATTTACCTAAATAATTGATGTAAATAACAGCATAATTCTCATGTTATCAACTATTAAGAGTACAATTCAAATTTCATTGAACAAACCTCCTAATGATAACAGTATTTTTTTTAAACATAAAAAAACTTACAATGCACTGTTCCAAATTATTACACACAGTAAGTTTCAAAACACTTTATAGGTTGTAAAGAACTGGAAATTGTCATTTGTTGTGTTTGCAGCATATTTACTGAAATCAAAAGCTATTTCAATCAAACTGATAACAACATATTAACGCTTTAAATATTTTAACAGGTCACGTTACATTTTAACATAGGACCCTTTATTTGATAGCAGCTTCACATGTCTTGCATCCATTGAACTTGTGAGGTTTTGGACAGTTTCTGCTTGAATTTGTTTGCAAGATGTCAGAATAGCCTCCCAGAGCTGCTGTTTGGATGTAAACTGCCTCCCACTCTCATAGATCTTTTGCTTGAGGATGCTCCAAAGGTTCTCAATAGGATTGAGGTCAGGGGAGGATGGAGGCCACACCATGACTTTCTCTCCTTTTATCCCCATAGCAGCCATTGATGCAGAGGTATTCTTTGCAGCATGAGATGGTGCATTGTCATGCATGAAGATGATTTTATTACGGAAAGCATCGTTCTTCCTTCTGTCCCAGGGAAGAAAGTGGTCAGTCAGAAACTCCACATACTTTGCAGGTGTCATCTTTACACCTTCGGGGACCCTAAAGGGACTGACCAGCTCTCTTCCCATGATTCCGGCCCAAAACATGACTCCACCACCGCCTTGCTGACGTCGCAGCCTTGTTGAAACAGGGTGGCCGTCCACCAACCATCTGGACCATCCAGGGTTGCACGGCACGCAACAGTGAACAGGACTGTTTGAAAATTAGTCTTCATGTATTTTTCTGCCCAATGCAGCAGTTTCTGCTTGTGAGCATTGGTTAGTGGTGGCCGAATAGAAGGTTTATGCACAGTTGCAAGACTCTGGAGGACTCTACACCTTGATGTCCGTGGGACTCCAGAGGCACCAGCAGCTTCAAGTATATATTTCCTGCTATGTAATGGTATTTTAGCAGCTGCTCTCTTGATCCGATGCATGGATCTGGCAGAAATCTTCCTCAATGTGCCTTTATCTGCACGAACCCTTCTGTGCTCTAAATCAGCCACAAATCTCTTAATAGTGCGATGATCACGCTTAAGTTTTCGTGAAATATAGGTTTTCATACCTCGTCCAAGAGAGATCATTTTTCTTCCCCATATTGCATTAAAATGGTGCTCTGCTTAATAATGTGGAACACCCTCCTTTAGTAGTTTTTCCTTAAATTGGGCTCACATGGAAATCTAACTATGACAGGTATCCGGGTTTGTTTTCAGTGATCAAAAGAGCCCTGAGACACAATGCCATCCATGAGTTAAACTGAAAAACAAAATATTTAATCTTTGTGACACTTAAATAGAATTTGCATAATAATTTGGAACAGGGTGTAATAGACAAAGAAAATGTTACATTATCCAGATCACATTGCTTTTACAGACATCAGTGTTTTTAAATTGCGTTTAAATGGTTACGAGCATTTTAAATTATTTATATATTAATCACGTCTCAACAACAAAAAAAACGATAAGTGTACAAATAACGCTTGTGCTTTCAAACAAACTATCTAATGTTCCTGTATGTTTCTTCTTCTGACCACAGATGTGAAAATCAAGAGACCTTGCCTGTGGTTTTGTAGGAATTCTTTGAAGAATGATTTGAGTGCAAGCGGGAAATCCTCATATGAAGAAGTCCTAATAAGAGACCTGTTTGTTTTTTTGTTTTCCCAGTTCTACATTAGGGACAGTACTACGAAACAAACTTGCATTGTGTATACTGTTCAATGCTTAGATGCACAAAATAGAAAAAAAATAAATAAATACAAGATTTACTTTTTCAGCAGTGTTATTAGAGAGTTAGATTGTCAATATGTGTATATTATAACATTTTTTGTAGAGTTCTTAAAATTGGTCAAGTAATATATATATATATTATGCTCTTCCATCTTCAGTATGAACCCCTTATGTCATGAGGACTGGCGTTCATATATATATATATGAACCAATTTAAACAACAAAACAAACAAACAAACAAACCCTTGCAGCAAGCCGTTTTGATTTTGTGGCTATTTTATTAAGGAGTTTACGCTTTTGTGACAATTTCAAAATGGTTTGCAAACCACACCCTGTAGAGATGGACAAGCATTAGAGCATGGGTGCACAACATGAGTAGATACTGCATATAAAAAAGTCATTTATCTGCCGTCACATTCAATGTTTCTATACGATAAGGCCAGGGACTAATAAAAGTATTTAGAAAATTGTGCAGACTCGATGGGCCGAATGGTTCTCATCTGCCGTCACATTCTATGTTTCTATTTACAAAGATTAGCATTTTATCAATATATATGAGATTTGCATTAGTCATATAAACCAATTTCACCATCAGACACGTGGGCTTCATATTGCAAATCAACTATTAACATCATAATGGTTTAAATATTTTTGTCAAGAAGCATTAGCCATGTTCAGTGTTGTGTGATGTGTGATGACTCTAAATGTCCTTTGACCTTCTACGGTTTTAAAGGGGAAGTCGTCTAGTGTCTGACAGCTACAAGTAAAAATTGCCATTTCTCAAATAAGACAAAAAACACAATGGCTCCACAGAAGAAAGGACACTGCCTATTTTTCAGGCATGGAGACAAATGGGCAATTATAGTGTGCATATAATCCATGTTAGCACCAATCAAGCAGGACAATTATTTTTTAAAAATGATTTTCCTTACACACTGTAAGAGCTGTGTTATGCTCCCGTGATTCCATAGACACATTTCTTTCATGCAGGAGGGACTGTCACATCTAGTTATATTAAGTAGGCCCTTGACATTTCATGCAGAAACCCCTTCATGCATATCTTTATACACTGATCTAATAAAAATCAGGAACTGCATAATAAAATAAATGAATATTTCTTTATATGCTCCTTTGTCTGCTCAAGACACACTGTTCCATTGTAGTTTATATACACACATATATATATATATATATATATATATATATATATATATATATATATATATATATATATATATATATATATATATATATATTGTGTATATTGTTTTCTCCAGTGTGTGGTTTTCTGCTTAGGTGAACCCTGAATGCTTTCATTTATTTTAGTCTTGCTTCATTAAAGAGGCAATTTCCTACATCCTTCCACTGAATTGTTGTTATACCGATATATGGGAGAGATGACAAAATTCCATCATGCTTTTTAATACAAATGCTATTCTTTTCATGCCTAGTTTTGATTAATGCTACATATGAGGATTCAGTATACAGAGAATCTACATAGTACTCGTTTCAACCTAAATCTATAACAAAACCTTGATATGGTTTCCAACAGCTTTTCATACCTTATAAGTGCCCACAACTAGAGAACCCAGCAGTCACGAAGCACATATGGAATACATGTTTAAAGGAACACTATAGAGTGAGGAAGACAAATGTGTATTCCTGACCCTATAGTGTTAACACTTACAAGGTCTCCAGTCCCCCCCCATCCCCCACCATTGGGTTGGCTGAGATTATCAATACTGATGATCTCAGCCAAAGAGGTGGGATAGGGGGCAGAGCCAAACACCGCCCTGGCCAATTAGCATCAAATCAATGCATCTCCATTAGGAAAGTTCAGCGTCTAAATGCAGAGTGTGGAGACACTGAACCCCGGTGCTGCACTCAGGAAGCACCGTCTGAGTGACTGCCACTAGAGGTGTCCCTAGGCAATAATTTGAGTACAGTAGCTCTGAAAATGCCTGCAGGGACTGACTGTACTCACTAGAACAACTACATTAAGTTGTAGTTGTTCTGATGACTGTAGTGTCCCTTTAAGGTTAATACATGTACACTAGTGGGCAGGGTTATTAGGAAATTGGTGACATCAAACAAAGACAGTGCCAAGACACAGTTGGCAAAGTTGCTTAGAACCCAATATAATTGACTGAAAGCTTAATTTTACTTTATTGTTGCCATATTCGCTTGACTGACCATTTAAAAAGAGTGTATATATATATATATAAAAATTCTGCCTTGATCTAATAATGTATTTGTAAAGTATAATAAGTAGTCACTCAGGAATATATGGTATCAAAACAAATTGACAAACTCAGTGTAGAATAATAATTGATTGTTTAATATATACAGTATGTATCAATGAATATTCATTTCCACTGAGTTTTATGAGGGAGTAGTGGTTTAACCCCTTAAGGACCAAACTTTTGGAATAAAAGGGAATCATGACATGTCATGTGTCCTTAAGGGGTTAAAGTGTTGTGACACTGTAGTTTTAACCCTGAAATGTAAACACTGCAGTTTTGTAGAACCTGTAATGTTCTTATTTCACTGTAAAACATACCTCTAGTGGCTGTCTTGGAACTTCCACAGCAACAACCACATAAAACTCAGTCATGTGACCCATGCATCTCTTTGGAATGCATTGAAATTATTTATTTCCTATAAGAAGCATTCCCGATGCGCGGTCAGCACTCGTCGTGCACGAGCATTAGACTCCAATGAGGAGCATAGAACTAGCCATTGTAGAGAGAGATGGATGATGTCACAGGAGGAGGCGCAAGTGGCAGCGCCAAGAAAGTATCGATGCTGGAGAAAAGCACTGAAACACCCCCCCCCCCCCAAAAAAAAAACTTTTCTTTTTAGGTTTTTACGGAAAACAGGGGGATTAAGGGGAACAACAACAACCTAAAACAAACTCTGCACTTGGGTACTATATCGTCAGGAATACAGGTGTCTATTACAAACGCTATAGTGTTTAATTAGAGGATTACATTTAGAGAGTCGGTAAAAAGACTGTAATAACCTTAATGACTCTCTAAGCGTTCTTGATATAGAATTATTGGTGAACGTATACATCAGTTCAATTATAAGTATATGTTTAGAAGGTCAGAAAACACATTGTATAAAAGAATTGATTTTGACATCAATCTTTGTAAGACATAGGGATAACAGGAGCAACTGAATACAGAACAATGACCTTGAAAGTTGGGTTTTAACTTGAACAATCTTATAGCACAAGGACACAAAAGGATATGTATTCTAAGACATTAAGCAGAGGAGGCAGCAGGAACATTTTGAACCAAGTGAGAGCAAACACCATCTAAACAAGCATACACTCCTACCACGGAACATATTGAACCAACTGTTCCTATGTTGCTGTGCTATTTGCTGAACAGTAATTTGCTATGCCTCAAAATAAAGAGCATAACGGAGGGTTTATTAACACACTGTCTTTGCAGCACAAGCAAAATTATTTTCTTTCAGTGAACAGGATCTAGTCAAAATTACACATGCTTTTATTTTAAGTAATTGCATATACAATGCAACTACTTATGTTATATCTGTTCTCCGTGAAAGGGTCTTGTCACTTGGTTGCTGTCCCAAACACCCTTCCTCTAGATCAGTGTTGCCCAACCCAGTCCACATGGACCACCAACAAAACCATGACGACTGGGTTGGGGAACACTGCTCTAGATTGTAAGCTTATCCAAGCAGGGTGCTCAAAAACCAATTCTTCCTGTCAAATTTGTACTAGTTTGTTGTTCTATTTCTCCATTTATATTATCGTAAAACACTACAGAAGAAGTTGGTGCTATATAAATGCCAATAATAATCTTAATTTATATCACCTCTGAATTAGGCATTACCTATTAAAAAAAAATAAAATCAGGGGGCGGGGCCTGACAGCCGAGCTAACCAGACATGCATGCAGAGAGCTCTGGCAAGAAGCAGCATTATATTGGCAAATATATGCCCAAAACCTTGACTAAGCAGCCTAGCTTGGTATCACAGTGGTGCTGAACCAAGTGGAGATCCGTGGACACACACCTGATGCAAATCTGGAGAAAATAACCCACACTCCACGAATGAGGCCTACCATTGAAAGCGGCCTAGTGGCAGAGAGAGGCGGCCGATCTCCCACCATTGGGACCACAAACGGCAGAAGCTCTCCTGGCGACCTGCATCCCCCCCCCTCTGGACCGGTGGGGGTTATCCCGGTCCCCGCTGGGGAAACATAGTCCTACACCCTGTAACTGCTCGTCCGGAAAGCAGACCGCATGTCGGGCCCAAGATGGCTGCCAAACACCATCCCCTGCAATCCCAGAAAAGCCTACAGATAAGGGCATGGAGGGAACGCTTCGAAGCCCAGTTTGATCACATATGCCGGGACTTTTGGAGGCGCATAGCGCATAACACCACCAACCCCGTTATACACACCGCACAAGGAAAGGGAGCTGAAGTGGCGTCTCCTCAGACCACCGCACACACTGTAAAACGACATTCCGGCCGACGGAACCCCAAAGCTCCGAACCGGGCAGAGGCACGATGCCACCCAACGCACAAGCTACCACCATCCAGTCTCTGCACGGCACTCACGGAGAAGCAGACTCCAAGCTGACATACCGCTGGGTCGGAAAACTTCTTCAGGGCCACTTGCTTACGGGCACCGAGATGGCCAGGAGGCCTGGCCCCAGCAACTGCACTCTGTGGCAAAAGGGTCGGGGAAGCACACGACCACACAAACACCAAGGGCTGGCGGTGCTCCCTCCTTCGGGAAGATAGACTCAGGTTTCTCAGGTCTGGCGGGTTGCTATGGCTGCACGCCATTTACTTTACAACTTATCCATAACGACCTGTTTGCCCGACACATGGCCTAGAGTTACCCATTGAAACCGGCAATTAGCCTCCAAGTCAGCCGACCTGCACAAATGTATTGTATAACGTGTTATTTAGCACCATTTGTCCCGAGCCTCATGAGGGCTATCCTCGGTCACCGTAAATTTAAGTACCCAGCGGCAACCAAGCATCAGACCTCACCTAGCTACCTTATTTTGTTACTTACTCATTCTAATTAATTAACAATCTTCATGTCTGTCGCTCTTACACTTGAACCTCCAGCCTTGTTTTTCAGGCAGATGCGTATACTCCAGCATTCAATATACTGCAGTAGTCTCCTGCAAAGTAAACCTAACCCACACACATACTAAACTACTGTGCAGTTACTCTACGTTAATGTTAAATGTTTTATTGAGGTTGTTAATACTTAAAAAAATGTGCACACACTCATGCCATTGTTAAGCCTGTATGACTATATATGTACGCTGTTGTGGCGTTTGTCAATGGCATGTACTTATCTGCACAACAAAAATAAAGAATAAAAAAAAAAAAAAATACATTATAACGAAACAATGTGTAAATTTAAAGGGGATCTATACACAAAAGACTAAAAGGGAGCTTGTTTCTTCCCAAATAAACAGAGAACAAAATATTGAAACACCTACTACTCCCACAATAAATCTGCAGCTATGAAGAATGTTAATCAACATTTAATGTAAAATCTTTCCTACTAGTCAATTCAATCTTTTGAGTTTAGATACTATGCCCAAAATACTTTAAGCGTTCTGAGCTTCCCCCTGTTTCTGCACATCTGTTTGGGTTTTTCTTCATGCTGTCTAACTTGACATGAAGTCCACTCTGAATAAAGAAGATGCTGCACAATGCTAGTTTTACTATGAGAGGAGCCTGTGTTATTGTACATTTTCACTATAAAGTATCAAGAACCTGTGTTCTGGTGCAGTGTGGAAGCTGGATCCTCGTTTTTCTCTATTTATTGATATGATTGCTATAGTATTTCAGACACATACCTGTAGATTTATTGGATGCTCTCCTCCGAATCTCAGTCACCATCAGTCGAGAAACTTGTGTTGTAAACTGTAGCAGGTCTGAGAACTTCTCGGTCATTGAACTGGGAGGTGCACTTTCAAACACCTATGGGAAAACAAAATATAAAATGTACTCTGCTATACAGTTATCTCAGATTTAGCAACCATGCATGACCAGGTGAGCAACCACCCTATTTACATTGTAAAGGTTTTTCAGTTCTCCTCCCATTAAGTGACTAAACCCATCTACTGCTACCTAAACAGAGAGCGCGAGAAGAGAGCAGAGGAGAGAAGAGAGCAGAGGAGAGAAGAGAGCAGAGGAGAGAAGAGAGCAGAGGAGAGAAGAGAGCAGAGGAGAGCGCGAGCAGAGGAGAGCGCGAGCAGAGGAGAGAGCGAAAGAGGAGAGCGAAAGAGGAGAGCGAAAGAGATGGGGAGAGAGGAGAGAGAGGGTACAGCGAAAGAGAGGGTACAGCGAAAGAGAGGGGACAGCAAGAGAGTGAGAGGGAAGAGCAAGAAAGGGGAGAGGAAAGAGCAAGAGGGGAGAGCGAAAGCGCGAGAGAAGGGAGAGCGAAAGCGCGAGAGAAGGGAGAGCGAAAGCGCGAGAGAAGGGAGAGCGAAAGCGCGAGAGAAGGGAGAGCGAAAGCGCGAGAGAAGGGAGAGCGAAAGCGCGAGAGAAGGGAGAGCGAGCACGAGAGAAGGGTGAGCGAGCGCGAGAGAAGGGAGAGCGAGCGCGAGAGAAGGGAGAGCGAGCGCGAGAGAAGGGAGAGCGAGCGCGAGAGAAGGGAGAGCGAGCGCGAGAGAAGGGAGAGCGAGCGCGAGAGAAGGGAGAGCGAGCGCGAGAGAAGGGAGAGCGAGCGCGAGAGAAGGGAGAGCGAGCGCGAGAGAAGGGAGAGCGAGGAGAGGCGAAAGCGAAAGAGAGGGGAGAGCGAGGGGAGGGCGAGGGGAGGGCGAGGGGAGGGCGAGGGGAGGGCGAGGGGAGGGCGAGGGGAGGGCGAGAGAGAGGGGAGAGCGAGAGAGAGGGGAGAGCGAGAGAGAGGGGAGAGCGAGAGAGGGGGGAGAGCGAGAGAGGGGGGAGAGCGAGAGAGAGGGGAGAGCGAGAGAGAGGGGAGAGCGAGCGAGAGGGGAGAGCGAGCGAGAGGGGAGAGCGAGCGAGAGGGGAGAGCGAGAGAGAGGGGAGAGCGAGCGAGAGGGGAGAGCGAGCGAGAGGGGAGAGCGAGCGAGAGGGGAGAGCGAGCGAGAGGGGAGAGCGAGCGAGAGGGGAGAGCGAGCGAGAGGGGAGAGCGAGCAAGAGGGAGGGAGAGCGAGCGAGAGGGAGGGAGAGTGAGCGAGAGGGGGGGAGAGCGAGCGAGAGGGGGGGAGAGCGAGCGAGAGGGGGGAGAGCGAGCGAGAGAGGGGGAGAGCGAGCGAGAGGGGGGAGAGCGAGCGAGAGAGGGGGAGAGCGAGCGAGAGGGGGGAGAGCGAGCGAGGGGGGAGAGCGAGCGAGAAGGGAGAGCGAGCGAGAGGGGGGAGAGCGAGCGAGAGGGAGGGAGAGCGAGCGAGAGGGAGAGCGAGCGAGAGGGGGGGAGAGCGAGCGAGAGGGGAGGGAGAGCGAGAGAGAGCGTGGGAGAGAGAGGGGAGAGAGAGGGGAGAGAGGGGAGAGAGAGGGGAGAGCGTGGGAGAGAGAGGGGAGAGAGTGGGAGAGAGCGTGGGAGAGAGAGGGGATAGCGTGGGAGAGAGAGGGGAGTGCGCGGGGGAGAGGGGAGTGCGCGGGGGAGAGAGAGAGGGGAGTGCACGGGGGAGAGAGGGGAGTGCACGGGGGAGAGAGGGGAGTGTGCGGGGGAGAGAGGGGAGTGCGCGGGGGAGAGAGGGGAGTGCGCGGGGAGAGAGGGGAGTACGCGGGGAGAGAGGGGAGTGCGCGGGAGAGAGAGAGAGGGGAGTGCACGGGGGAGAGAGGGGAGTGCACGGGGGAGAGAGGGGAGTGCACGGGGGAGAGAGGGGAGTGCACGGGGGAGAGAGGGGAGTGCACGGGGGAGAGAGGGGAGTGCGCGGGGGAGAGAGGGGAGTGCGCGGGGAGAGAGGGGAGTGCGCGGGGAGAGAGGGGAGTGCGCGGGGGAGAGAGGGGAGTGCGCGGGGGAGAGAGGGGAGTGCGCGGGGGAGAGAGGGGAGTGCGCGGGGGAGCGAGAAATGAGTTCAAGGCAGAGAAGTTATTTGTTATGCAGTTTATGTACATGACTGGATCACAATCTGGCTGGTCTACTGAGAAAGGAAGATATCTCACTAGGAAGCCCTAGGCTCTAGCTGGTAATTATTTATAATTATCTTTCAATGTCCAAGAAATAAATACGATGTACAGCCTTAAGCTGTGATACATTTGGCATTTTAGCCTAGATTTCTGTGTCATCTGCAAAAATTGTACACCATGGATGGTCATTTAAAAATGTTAAAAGAAGGGACCCAAGAAAATAACATAATATTCCATATATAACTCGGATTAGGTAAAACAAATTAATTATGAGCAATAGACATGAATAAGCTTTGTTCTTAAGAAAAACAGACAGTGTATAGCCATCTATATGCCTCAAGTGTTAGCTTCCTTAATAATGTTACTCCAACCACCATCAAGTGGAGATGGTGGGTATGAGTCAGTATGTGCAGAATTTTTCTATCAGCTGACACACTCGGCCTATCAGTGGCGACCCTATCAGAGACTTCCTGATTCAACACTCTGACAGAAGCAGAATGAGATGGGCAAAAATGACCACTCCTGGAGTCAACACTTTGGAGTTAAACTCTGTGTAAATGCTTTAACCCCTAAATGTGAGCTGATTCCAGGGAACTCCTGGTAGCATAACAACTTAATTATTATGAAGTAGTTATGGTCCTTGAGTGTTCCTTTAAAGGAACACTCTAAACACCTAAATCATTTTTGCTTGCTTAAGTGCTTTACATGTGAAGAATGTGTCTGATCTTATTTTTCTCTTTTTTCAATTTTCAAAAAGTGCAGATTTCAATAGAAATCTTGTTACACCCTCACCCATGGCTTTCAGACAACTGGTCTTGTTGCTTCCTGGTATTTTAGCTTAGCGAAATTGCCCAGAGCACCTGCCATACAAAGGTAGACTCTCACTGAGCAGCATTGGAAGTGTGTGAAGGGGAAGCCTTGCAAAGGTTGCAGACAAGAGATATGCAGCATTTGCAATCTGTTTTTAGATATATCCACAATGAAAAAAAATTTGGACGGAATGATTTACTATTTTTTTTTTTTTTTCATTGGAGGGAATTATTTACTATTTTTTAATATTTGGGCAGTGGAGTGTCCCTTTAATTTTAAAATGAATAATTTTATTCTCCTAGATCAGTAATGGCGAACATTTTTGAGCCAGAGTGCCCAAACCGCAATACAAACCAACTTGTTTTTCCCTCAAAGGGCCAACACGGCAATTAAACACGACAATTATATACACTGACACTCACAGACAGACACACTCACTCACAGACACAGAGTGACTGACAGACACACACACACACACACATATTAACTGACAGACACACACTCGTACACTTTTCCCCCAACACTCACAAATTACTATTATTTATTTTAATTTAACTCCACCAAGCCTCTTTGGGAAAACTGGGGTCCAGTGGGGCTGCTTGTGCTGCTGGATAGGCAGGCAGGGGGCAAACTGGCAGAGTAGGCACGAGGAAGTTCTGATCTTCCTGCTCAACTCCCTCGCGTGCCGCTTAGTGATGCCGGGAGCTGGTCTGACGTCATATTCCGGCTCCCGGCATCACTAAGTGGTGCGCGAGGAAGCTGAGCAGGAGAAGATCAGACTACAACACTCCCTCGCAGCAAGCCCGCAAATCAAGCTTCCGCCTGCCTCAGAGGGTGCCCAAAGGTGGCCAGCTGGCCAGCTCTTGGGCCCCCTAGGACACAAATACAGAATAGACCGCTGGGCACCCTACTGACGACCTATGGCCGCGTGCGCACAGAGAGAGCTCGGCGTGCCAGTTGTGGCATGCGTGCCATAGGTTCACCATCACTGTCCTAGATCAAGCATATCTAATGATGCAGTGGGACATCAGAGATCAAACCCTACACCCTGAGACAGGAGACCCAAGTAATCAATGTACTGCCAAATCCAGGATTGTTAGTATGCATGATATATACACTTAAACATAGATATATTAAAGCTAATTTGGATATTGTTAATAATTAGGCTGAGTTTCTTTGCTTTATCTAAATGCCCGGGGTAATGATATCATACTCTGCTGCTCATATTCTTAGTACAATTGTGTATGAGAATAGTGAGATGGACTGGCAACTGTCAACAGCCTGAGCAAACTAGATTTCACAAAATCACTCATAAAAATCAAAACAAATAGAAATTTCTTCTATCCATATGAAGCCTACTTTATTACTGCACTGCATAGATCTGTATTTCAACAAAACAATTTAGCTATGGCTTAAAGGCATTTATTCGATTGGCTTGCTTAAAAGGAATTTATCATTCTAATTATATCTATCTTTAAAATTCAGCCTTAAGGAGCATGGGTTTGTGTTTTCATATTGGTGGCAGTTTGTAGCAAATTATATGGTTACAATTGCTCTTTTCTGGAAATCAATATCACAAATGGCATTTCTGGAGAGATGAGATATGCAAACTACGTCAAACGATGTGAGAACAGTGGTGTATATAGACACTGAATGTGAATCGGGTGCTGGGACACAATGAATCTTAGAGTGAAAATGCTAATTCTCTAATGTATGTCAGCATGGGAAAACAAATACGGTAAATTCTTGAAAGATGAAACAAAGTTTGCTTCACACAAAATAATATAAACCTCAACGTGCAGGCGCACACACACACACACGCACACACGCACGCACACACACACACACACACGCGCGCGCGCGATTTTGACATGTAACTAAGCTTTATTACATGTGACAGAAAATATATAATAAATTAATAGCCGTACACAGTGAAAATGTTATGGAATATGTGAAGAATAAAAAAAATGTAAAAAAAAAAAAAAAAACTTTAATTTGGGTGTTTTTTCAAGTGCGATTTTCTTTTGTTTATTCGATATTCTTTATTTTCTGTCAGCTTATGCAACTTGAAGCATGGGCTGGTCAGTATATAAGAATCATAATGTGATTTAGGCAGAGTATGTATTTATCTTTATCTATCTGGACCTTCCGATATCAACCTAAGAATTTATCGGACCCTTTAATTACACAGCAAAAGTAAAGGCCGAATAAATAAAAGTTGAAAACATCACTAGAACATTGATTACGGACTACAGAATGTAAAATGTGGATATTAATTCACCTTCAAAGATATAAGGTCCTACTATAATGAGTGTATTAAAGATCAGATTGCCATAAGAACAAAAAACTTACTATCACGTACGTAGTATTAAGTCATGTTCACATACCCGGTTGAAGACTGGCAGCATCATGTAAAGTTTCTCCTCTTGCTCCTTCTGTGTCATGTGCCTGGCAGGGTGGCATAGTTCTGTAAAGAGGCGCCGTAGATGCATTAATCCCAGAGCATTATCCTGGGGGCTGCACTCCTCTTGCCGAGGCCGGCCCATAATCCTTTTCACCATATTCATGGTGATGCCCTTTTCAAAGCCAACCAGTTCACTGAAAGAAGGAGAAAAAACAAACAAAGCAATCATCTAGGTCAGGACTTGACAAATTTTTGATTGCACAGATTTAAAAACCCTAAGCACTAGGTAACCATGGTGACTAAAAACTGGCTTTTGGCAAACAGGTTTTAATGTGCAGAAAACAAACACCGGATAAGAGCATCTTACTGTATTTTTCCCACATTTTGCTTTATGTTATCCATATTGTAGAGGAGGATGTCAGGTAGCACTACGAAACCTACATCGCAACGTATGACATGCATGGCCAGAAACTGAGTAATTAAGGCCCTTTTACCTACTTAATGCATCTTCGTCCTTTAACTAAGCACCTATTGCAACAGCACCTGATGGAGGTCCATTGAATGCCCAAAGATCTTCACTCCAGTAATTTGTTCTAGACCAATTATTACATACAGTGTGTATGTATGGATTGTGGGTGCTACATGGGTTGAGTGTGTCTAGACTCATATGAGTACGTATTAGAATGACATATCACTTGCGTAACAGAGGTCATGTGGTTATGCAAGAAAATCATATGGGTGAACGTGTCAGGATTACCACAGGTTGCCATAAGAGCATATCATGGGAAAGTGGCCGGTGCTTTTTGGCTGACATATGGTATATGACTGGCAATGGCTCCAGGGATAATACATTTTTCATGCAAAGATGGAGAGTGTGATTTCCGATATTATCTATATTATGCGGAGCATGACTTGCACTGGACTGGGATAAGCAATGCTTTGTAATTTCTAAAGTAAACACATAAAAATATAGAAACAATCCGGTCTCTTCCTGCAAGGCTTTGCTTCAAAAGCATAGTTAAGCAAAACCATGCACAAAAACACGGGCCTCCCCACACTCCCAGAATACATATGTTTATAATAACAAAACAAAAAAACAAAGAAAATAATTGTTGGATGGAATTAGATGCATGCCCCATGTATTTGAGGGAAGTCACCTTTGAACAGTCTCTGTGGTAAGAGGAAGATATAAGTCAATACAGACTCTAATCTTTCTAAAGAGGGACACTACAGTGTTAGGAATACAGCTTTGTATTCCTAACACTGTTGTGTTCCCTTAACTACAGAAATTGCACTCTAAAAAGCTAGTTTAGGGGAGAAATATAAAACAAAACCAAGAACACCCACCCCCTTGAAATACAGGTCAGATATAATGGTGCAGTTCAACTTTTTTTTCCTTGCGGGGGAAGACTAATCACACAAAATGTAGTTCGTCTAAGAGATCCAACAGAAACACATTTACTCAACCTGGATGCTCTCATTTAATTAAATTATTATTAAAGTGATAGTGCTTTGATGTATATCCTCACAATGCTTATCAAATTGATATACATCAAAGCACAACCACTTTAATTGCTTAGTTTTGACACTATTGTTTTGAATTGTGTTTTTTTAATAACATGAATTTTGCTTTTTATTATTATTTTATTATTTATATAGCGCCATCAGATTCCGTAGCGCTGTACAAAGGGTGGACTAACAGACATTTAATTGTAACCAGACAACTCGACGTACACAGGGCCGGTGCAAGGATTTTTGGCTACACAGGCGAAGATGAATTTTGCCCCCCCACCCCACACACACAAATAAGATATATCTTTAGCGGTGTCTCATATCCAGCCTTTTGAAATCCCCATGTAGTGTATTGTACCCCCCTTTAGTGTGTCTTACACCCCCTTGTATGTCTCTTACAACCCCCATGTGTATCTCCTTTCCCCCCCAGCCCCTTTGTGTGTCTTTCTTTCCCACAGCCCTTTTCTGTGGGTCTCTCCCCTCAGCCTGTTTTTTGTGTGTCCCTCTTCCCCTCAGGCTCCTTTGTGTAACTTTTCCCTCCCAAGCCATATAGACATAGATATATAGCTACACACACATACAGGCACATGGTCACAGAAATATACAGGCACACAAACAAACACAGTCATACAGGCACACAGTCATACAATCAACACATACAGGTACACAGTCATACAGACACACACACAGAGACATGCAGACACTGGCATATAGATAAATAAAGACACATTTATACAACACAGACATACAGAGACATGAAGATGCAGGCATATAGAGACATACAGAACAAGGCATACAGATACATACAGGCATGCAGAGACATACTTACACAGGCATGCAGGGACATATATACACAGACAGTCACAGAAAGATATACAGAACAAGGCATACAGAGACATATGGATACAGTCATACAGAGACATACAGACACAGGCATACAGTGACATTCAGAAACACACAGACACAGTCATATAGAGACATACAGACATACATACACTTTCATACACAGACAGACATAGACATAGTCATACAGAGACATGCAGACAGGTATACAGAGCAGGGGCAGATCCAGAACCTAATCTTGAGAATTAGTGGGGTAATAGGGGCTCTAATTGAGGAGTTAGGGGCTGTAGTAGAGGGACAGGGGCTGTAGTTGAGAGTTAGGGGCTGTAATTGGGGGCTTAGGAAATGTAGTGGGGAATTGGGGCTGTAGTAGGGGGTTAGGGACTGAAGTAGGTTGATGGCTGCAAGTGGGAACAGGGGCTGTAGTGTGGGGGATATGGGCAGCAATTGGGGGAGAGGGGCTGTAGTGGGGGTAAGGACTGTAGTAAGGGAATAGGGGCTGTACTGGAGTTATGGGGTGTAAAAGGGAGTGGAAGGGATGTGAAGTAAGGGAGTTAGAGGCTGTAGAAGGGAGTATAGGGGCTGTGGTGGGAGCAAAGGAGCAATGTGGTTGGAAACTGGCAGTATGGTGGGAAACAGGGGCAGTAGAGGGGGACACAGGGGCAGTATGGTGTGGGCACGGGCTGTAACGAGGGACACTGAGGCAATAAAGTGGTGTCACAGGGACAGTATGGTAGGGGGTAAATGGGAAGTAGAGGGGGGACAGGGGCTGTTGAGGCGGGTAGAGGAAGTAGAGGGGGGAGACAGGGGCAGTAGAGGCGTGTGAAAGGGGGGAAGAGGCAGGGGCTGTAGAGGGAAATAGAGGAGGCACACGGGATAAAGAGGGGGGCACAAAAGCAATAGAGGGGGGGCAAGGGCAGTATAGTGGGGACAGGGGCTGTAGAGGGGGGCGCATGGGCAGTATGGTGGGGTAGAGGCTTTAGAGGGAAAGAGGGGCTGTAGAGGGAAATAGAGGAGCTGTAGAGGGGCAGTATGGTGGGGCAGGGGTTATGGAGGGAAATAGAGGTGCTGTAGAGTGGCACAGGGGGCAGTAGAGGAGGACAGGGTCAGTATGGTGGGGGCAGGGGCTATAGAGGTGCTGTAGAGGGGCACATGGGGCAGTATGGTGGGGCAGGGGCTATAGAGGGACGTAGAGGGGACATGGGCAGTATGGTGGGGCAGGGTCTATAGAGGGAAATAGAAGTGCTGGAGAGGGGCACATGGGGCAGTAGAGTGGGGGCAGAGGCTATAGAGGGGCTGTTAAGGGGCAGGGGTAGTATGGTGGGGCAGGGGCTATAGAGGGGCTGTTAAGGGGCAGGGGTAGTATGGTGGGGCAGAGACTGTAGAGGGGGCAGGGGTAGTATGGTGGGGCAGGGGCTATAGAGGGGGCAGGGGCAGTATAGTGGGGCAGGGGCATAGAGGGGCTGTAGAGGGGCGGGGCAGGGGCAGTATGGTGGGGCAGGGGCTATAGAGGGACATAGAGGGGTGGGGGCTATAGAGGGGCTGTAAAGGGGGCAGTATGGTGGGGCAGGGGCTAAAGAAGGAAATAGAAGTGCTGTAGAGGGGCACATGGGGCAGTAGAGGGGGCAGGGGCTATTATGGGGCTGTAAAGGGGGCAGGGGTAGTATGGTGGGGAAGTTTGGAGGGGCAGGGGCTGTAGAGGGGGCAGGGGCAGTATGGTGGGGCAGGGGCTATAGAGGTGGCAGGGGTAGTATGGTGGGGGCTGTGGCTATAGAGGTGGCAGGGGGAGTATGGTGGGGCAGGGGGAGTATGGTGGGGGCAGGGGCAGTATGGTGGGGGCAGGGGCAGTATGGTGGGGGCAGGGGCAGTATGGTGGGGGCAGGGGCAGTATGGTGGGGCAGGGGCAGTATGCTGGGGCAGGGGCAGTATGCTGGGGGCAGGGGCAGTATGCGGGGGGCAGTATGGTGGGGGCAGGGGCAGTATGGTGGGGGCAGGGGGAGTATGGTGGGGGCAGGGGGACTATAGTGGGGGCAGGGGGACTATAGTGGGGGCAGGGGCTGTAAAGGGGGCAGTATGGTGGGGGCAGGGGCTGTAAAGGGGGCAGTATGGTGGGGGCAGGGGCTATAGAGGGAAATATAAGTGCTGTAGAGGGGCAAATGGGGCAGTAGAGGGGCAGGGGCACTATGGTGGGGAAGGGGCTATAGATGGGGCTGTAAAGGGGGCAGGGGTAGTATGGTGGGGCAGTTTGGAGGGGGCAGGGGTAGTATGGTGGGGCAGTTTGGAGGGGGCAGGGGCCATAGAGGTGGCAGGGGTAGTATGGTGGGGGTGGGGGCAGGGGCTATAGAGGTGGCAGGGGCCGTATAGTGGTGGCAGGGGCCGTATAGTGGGGGCAGGGGGAGTATAGTGGGGCAGGGGGAGTATGGTGGGGGCAGGGGGGAGTATGGTGGGGGCAGGGGGAATATGGTGGGGGCAGGGGGGAGTATGGTGGGGGCAGGGGGAGTATGGTGGGGGCAGGGGCTGTATGGTGGGGGCAGGGGGCATATGGTGGGGGCAGGGGGCGTATGGTGGGGGCAGGGGGCGTATGGTGGGGGCAGGGGCCGTATAGTGGGGGCAGGGGGTGTATAGTGGGGGCAGGGGGTGTATAGTGGGGGCAGGGGCTGTAGAAAGGGGCTGAAAAAAAAAACGTTTTGATTTAAAAAAAAAAAAAAAAATGCTTGAAGTTCTTCCCCTCCCCCTCCCCCTCCCAGAAGCTTACCTTGGGCCAGGGAGGGAGGGAGCACCTTACAACTGGTTACGGCTGGGAGGCTGGAGCTGTAGTCAGAACCGCTGGGGAGTCTGGGAGCAGTAGAAGTCCCGCCCCCTTCTGACATCATCAGAGGAGGACGGCTGACTTCACTGCCCTGCTCCTGCTGTGTGCTGGCTGCAGGGAGAGAGGTGAGATTACAAATCCGAGTCTCCAGCCAGAGGCAGGAGATTCGGATTTTTGCGCCCCCCCTCCTCTGGCGCCCTAAGGCGGCCGCCTGTGCCGCCTTATGGACGCGCCGGCCCTGGACGTACAGGAACAGAGAGATGGAGGGCCCTGCTCAATGAGCTTACATGCTAGAGGGAGTGGGGTATAGTGACACAGAGGGTAAAAGTAGGGGTACGAAATAAGTTGTTAGAAAAATATAAGCGGAGGGCTCAGTAGGTCATTTTTGACAGTTGCAGGAGAGGAGTCATGGAGGGTGGAGAATAAAAACCTGCTAACAGTTTAATTGATATGCTTTCTTGAAGAAGTGAGTTTTCAATGAAATTTTGAATGAGTGGAGACTTGGTGAAATTTTTATGGAGAAGGGAAGGGAGTTCCACAGAAGAGGTGCAGCTCTGGAAAAGTCTTGGAGGTGAGCGTTAGAGGTGGGAGTACGGACAGAGGATATACGTAGGTCTTTGGCAGAGCGAAGGGGCTTCGATGGGACATACTTGTGTATTAGGGAGGATAGGTAGGTTGGAGCAGCATTATGTAGGGACTTGTAAGCAAGCACCAGAATTCACAATTCTTACAACAGATTATTTACATACACTTTAACTCATTTAGCACTAGCACTATTTAATTTTTCTCTCACATTGGAATTAGTGTAGGAACCATCGATATTGGGGTACTGTGGTATAGTGGTGGGCTTAACACAATATGGCCATATGGTGGAACTGAATCCCCATATTTGTTTCCTGAGTTTAGATTATTTTAGGAAGTTTTGATAAAATTGAAAACTGTATTTTTTTGAGTGTGAATTGTTCCTTAATCTGTATATTGTAGCAATTTTGGTCTCTACAGCAGCACCGTCACTGAAAAAAAAGCATTTTCCCGGTGTGCCCCCAGTTCCCCTCTTTCACTTTATTTTAATAATAGTCTTATGCTATATAGATCATTATTTGTCCCTAATAAAACGGACTATGTCCACCGCCATTGTGCAGTACATGCGGTCAACAAATGTAATTTTTACATAGGACTCAGATTAAAAAGAAATCTGGGCTGCCTAAATCATGTGTTTTGTAACTAGACACCAACACAAAAGTGCAGATTTCTCTGTATAAACAGCATTTGAAGCAGAAAAACTGCACAAACCGATTGCTCGCTCCATGACCAATTGAAAAAGCCAAAATGGTCACGGAGGCTGGAGTAACTATACAAGTAAAAAATAGCGGCAACGGTATATTATAATACATGTACATAGTCTAGTAGAGATTAAATCTGGATTAGATTAACAATATTATACTATGCCACAAAAATATACTAAAGGAAGAGGAGAGGTAACTGTTGAGCTCACCTCTCAATTTTTATGAAATGACAGTGTCTCTCAAACCTGATAATTTGGGAACTTGTGCCAGTATTAAGTAGCATGCATTGGACAAAACACAACATAATGCTTACTGCTACTATTTCCCAGGCGCCACCCCCACAATGGACAATACTTTTCTGGCTGTAAGCCATTGTACAATAAAATCATACATGGTTTGAACCTGCGGATTCTGATGCTATATCCTTTGGTGGCGGCTTGGGTACAGCAATTGCTTCCTCGATTACATAGTTCATGCATATACAATCATAGGCATTTAAAAATAGCTGGCAACTCATCACGCCATTATGCAAAACTCTGTTTTTAAGCAGTATTTTAGCTCTGTGTTTTGGGGCCTTTGAATAAAATGTAGCCACACTAGTTACATATTTCATTTTAAGACCCAAGTTCACTTTCTCCATTGTAATTTATTTATTTTTTATTAAAGGGACATTGTGGGGCCTTTGAATAAAATGTAGCCACACTAGTTACATATTTCATTTTAAGACCCAAGTTCACTTTCTCCATTGTAATTTATTTATTTTTTATTAAAGGGACATTGTGAACCAACACATACTACACGGTACGGTTTCAGGCGCTTAAACACACTGTCCTTGATGTCCCTAATCTGTTACAAGGCAGTGTTAACATAAAGCTGTAAGGACATCGCTAGTGGCGGTCACTCAGACAGCAACTAGAAAGTCTCTATTGCAGTCCTCCAATCTTTGGGGATTGTGAGAATGCATCCATATGAGGGGATACTAATTGGTGCAGCACAGAGATTGCAAGGTGTGCACAGTAGCCCCTATGGGTAAGCATTAGATTGGAGACCATCATCACAGACGTACTCCACCATGGGAGAAGGGGCGTAGAGTAGAATAGTCGTGGAATAGAAGGAGAGTAAATCTTCTTTATTTTTATTTTACTTGAAGGAGAAAGAGCAACACCTAAACAGGCAGGGGCTTTAACAGATAATAAGCTCTCATCTCTAAAAGGTGTCAAGGTTATGAATATAAAGACAATTGGGAAATGTAAACAAATCTATTATACCACATTGATATCCATGCTGAGTGTTCCTCAGTACAGCCACAAAAAGAAAATGATGCTGTCACATCTAATAAATCTCAGAATGATGAACCCAGTAAGGTTTGAACAGAGAAAGACTTTGTTTGCTTCCATTCCAGTAGCATTTTTAATAGTAACATCGAGGATGATGGAATACTTTAACATTTAAAATATGCATGTTAATTTATCAGGTTTTAACTCAATATCGCAACTTGGAGAAAAACTGTAGCTCTTTCAACAGTGTACCCAACAGAATCAGGACACATTCAAGTTAAATAATACTTTGCTTAAAAAAGTAGCACATAGGATTTACACACCGTAGAAGGTTCGAATTTGTGGACTTGCCTGCAGATTGCTCTGTGAACTGTGTGTGTGACAAACAAAACACAGTTTTACAAGAGTATCACGCAGACGTGTCCTATGCCAATAGATAGGAGAAAGTGTGTCTATGGAAAACAAGAAAGATTAAAGAATTGAGACATCACAGAAGACATAGGTATAGGTGATGACTTTGAACTTTCTGAAGAGTATTCATGCATAAGCAGAGGTACTGTGGTTTAGGTAAAACAATTATTAATCCCGGTGTTCTCTGGTTGAACAGAAACAATGTCTTGTGTCAATCTCTGGTATTCCTCTTTTTTTTTTTTTTTTACTTTAAAAGGATTCGGTCTACAGGAAACCTTCAAACATGAAAGAACATGTGATAGCAATTCATTATCCACAATAAAAGACAGTAACCAATGACCAAGTGAAAAACCAGGATGATCCAATTTTATTTATGGCTTTGTCTTTTAAATCTGTATTTAACCCCAAACTTCTGGAATAAAAGGGAATCATGACATGTCACACATGTCATGTGTCCTTAAGGGGTTAAAGTGAAGAACAGATAAATATGTCATAAAGCATACCTACCCTTGAGTAAAGTAAAGATTTTAGCCTTACATAAAACAAGAAAGGAAAAATAGCCAACAGATGACTGCCACTTCTTACATGGAAGTATGACAGAATATAAACAGGAAAAAATAGTACAATCTGATTGTATTTAAAAAAACAAAACAAAAAAACTGTTTATTTGACATGGTACATGGACACACAATCCAAAAAGTGTATTAATGTTTATATCATTTTTATTTTTCTCTTCAGGGTTCAACATTTTCACTCGCCATTAGCCCTTGGACTTAGCATTGTAAAAACTGCCTTTTCTCATAAAAGGCAGCATTTACACAGCTGGAACTGAAAGTGGTTCTGAAGATTATAATGTCCTAAATTAAGTCATTTATTTATGCAATGGGATAAAATACACATCTACTCCCAATTTAACCGATGTGATGTATTCCGAGTAGGTTCACATCGCACACTACCATGGACAATGTATGTCTCATAGATGTCTACATGAAAAAGTACTTTTCATGATTCATGTGTTATGGCCCATAAAATAAAATAATAGATATTCCTCAATGTGAGCATGACTTCAAAGACACCTAAAAAAAACAGAAAAAAAACAAAACCAGACCACTTTCCTGTAACAGAGAATTGATCGCTTACAGTGATTTGTTTGTCATCGCCTTTCAATGACAGAAGATAGTTAGGTCATATTTCAAAAGCCAAACAAATCCCAAACAGTTAAATAAATAATACATTTGGCAAGAATATTTGTTCATACGTATGAGACAAAAGCCATCATTAAATCCCTAACTTGCAAATAAATGTACAGGTTTCCATTTCAGGAGCATGGATGCAAGTACAAACATCTGGGTATTTTACAGAAAGAAAATTCTATCTTGGAAGTTCAGGCCCTATGAAATTAGTACAGAATATGAAGGGGTCATTTATTGACTGTGTGATGATACAGCCTTAATATATCGTCCGTGGGTATTCTTTTACATAACTTGCAGCACTAAACGCTAGGACTCTTCATTGGTAGTGTATCCAGGATATACTGAGCTGATATCTGATTTCTATATGGTATTTTATCCATCCAGTCTTCTGGCAATACTCTTATTAGTAATTACTCTATAGAGGACAATGAAGAGCCATATCTTGTGAGACCTCAAGGAAGAGACAACACCAGCTTCTTTCTTGGCAACAACTAGAACTCGGACTCCGACTCCGTTTATTGTATCCAGATCCAGCTTACAAAGATCACAGCATATAGTAAAATAAACATTGCACAAAACATTCACCAATGGGAATACAGAACAGGTCACTGGGATAGAACTACAAAGCAACAAAGTGATTCCTTACACTAGTTACCACCTCCCTCTGTACCAATATACCGTGACAACAAAAGGTTATCTTGATTGGACCCACTGTCCCTTCAGAGCAATCTCTCTTAAGACAAGACACTTAATGAAATATACTCAAAATATAGATAAACATGTTCACTAGCATTTTATATTTCACAACATTCACAATAGGCTGGCCTTATTATACTACAATGTTAAAAGTAAAATGTGGAAATCCCATAACAGACTTTTCTATTACTTACTGTAAGGAATAAAATCATATTTAGTAAGCAAAATAGCTTGGAGATTAATATTATATCCTAGTGAAAGCAGGTACCACAGTCAGTTCTCAAGCATCTGCTGTACACACCAAAGAACTTTGTAAGGATGGCAAAACTGTGCATATGGAGAGTGAAACGCTGCATACAAATACAGCACTGATAAGTATGGTGGCTCCATAACAGGTTAAAGGTTTGCAAGAAAGGAGCTTTAAATGGCTCGAAGATTCAAAAAATGGCAGAGCTCCTATTATGTAAGATCAGGTTTAAGTAAACTAAGATATTTTATGCAAGGATGGACTAGGCTCTAACCACTATGTCCAAGCTAGAAGGGAATTGGGTGGACAAGAGGGCAGGCTTGTGTGAGATAGGAGAAAATTGGTTAAGGCTGCCAGGATGTCAGAGAGCTCTGACAGGGTGTATTCCTCAAAAATGTCTAAAGTAACATGTATGGGGGATTCTATGGGTGCTGTGTGGCAATGGAAAATCATCCTTGGCAGAGCTGCAGGTGGCTATGCAAGATCCAGCCTAAACGCCTCCTTAAGTTAAACACTTGGTAACAGTATTAAAGGCAGTCTTGATTCTTCCAAAGCATTAAGGATGAAGAGTCTTTCTCAAGGTATATTCGATATGCCCTACAAAGATGAAATGGACATTTGAGGATTGAAATTATAATACAAACTACTCATTTTGATCTTTTTCATGCACTCAAGTCACCTCATTTAGGGGAAAACAAGTCGGGGGTAATATTAGCCTTATACATGCTGGAATTATTTGTATCAGATGTCTATCAAAGATCAATGTATCTTATGTTAAAGGGAGGGACACTACAGTCACCCAGACCACTTCAGCTCAATGAAGTGGTCTGGGTGCCAGGTCTCTCAGGTTTTAACCCTCCAGATGCAAACATAGCAGTTTCAGAGAAACTACGTTTACATTTGGGGTTAAGCCAGCCTCTAGTGGTTGTCTTCTGGACAGCCACTACAGGCGCATCTGCGACGCTGGAGGCATATTCCTCCATCGCGAAGAGCGTCCATAGGAAAGCATTGAGAAATGCATTCCTATGGACACTTTGAATGCGCGCGGCACTTGCGCGCATGCGCATTCGGCTCCGCTGACGTCGGACGGGGGAGGAGAGGTCACCAGCGCCGAGGGAGCCCGGCGCTGAAATAAGGTAAACTGCTGAAAGGGTTTTAACACCTTCTGCGCCATGGGAGGGGAAACCTGAGGGTGGGGACACCCTCAGGGCACTATATTGTTTCCCTGACACTAAAGTGATCATTTAAGACTAAAATGGAAAATACTTTGCTTTCACAAGAAGATAGCAGCAATTGTAAAGATTTTTAATGGAAAGAAAACACAACAGCATAAGCATATAGACTCAAA
This sequence comes from Pelobates fuscus, assembly GCF_036172605.1. Taxonomy (NCBI): domain Eukaryota; kingdom Metazoa; phylum Chordata; class Amphibia; order Anura; family Pelobatidae; genus Pelobates; species Pelobates fuscus. The sequence continues at coordinate 220,192,699 of NC_086322.1, forward strand.
ATTATAGTACTTTTAAAAGATTATCAAGTAACAGGAAGAATTAATTATTATGCTTAAAACACCATTTGTAAAGACAAGGAGTGGGTGGCAGCAAATGGTCTGAGCTATATTTTTAGTCTCACATAGCCTGGAAAAGCTTTATGTGACATATTTGTTGAAAGAAAGGCTGTTATTTTATTAAGGTCTAGTATAATTACACTTAATCTGATTATAGACTATGTTAATTGCTCTATTCTGCGCCAGTCAACTCAGTATTTAATGGACAACGTAACAAAAGTTTAACAATTATATAATGAAGTGTCTTCTACAAACACATTGGAACAAAGTTTCAAATATTGCCAATTTCTCAAAAAACAGATATAATAATAATAAAAAAAAATAAAAAAATCTGAGTAGATTTGACTGTATGAAATCAAAATGGTTTTATATTTATTTTGATTAAGATCTATACTAGCAGGCCTCCCAACCATCCCGATTTCAGCAGGACAGTTCAAATTTTCGGGTCCAGTTCTGCCATCCCAACTTTGTTCCCGGGTGTCCTGCTTTTAATTACACCAGGGAACTACCAACAAATATAGCAAGAGTGCATCATTAGACAACTTTGTGCTATTATCATTGCATTAGGACCCCGTAGAGAGCACTGAAACAGTGTTCCCTGCTGTCAGGATTATATTGATCCAGCATGCAGAATAGTACCACACCCTAGAACTAAGGGTAAAGTCTTACCGCGCCTTAGAATGGCCGGACTTACAGGTCTCTCTGCAGTCTGCCCGGCCCCAGCTTGCTGCGGCCCACCGGGAAATTTAACGGTATCCCGGTGGGCCAGTCCGGCCCTGGTTCTGAACCAGAACAGGGGTAGGCAACCTTTTAGAAGTACAGTGCAAAGATAAGATCTGGAAGTCCCTTGATATGCCCTTCGTTTTTGAGGTACAGGTGCTCAAATAGCTTTGTATACTTTGAGACAGTATGACAGCTGATGAAAATTACCCCATCATGGGGGGCGGGGCCGAACCGCAGAGCTGAGCGGCAGCAATTCTTAACAGCTCCTGCGAGCAGAATTTTAAAAAGCGTGATACCCATACTGAAACGGCACCCAAACGCCAGCTAAGAGCCACCAAGCGATGGGGGACGTCGGGACACACAAAACGGTACATTCCAAGCGACAACCGACCCGACGACCGCCGTCCACACTGGTGAGGCCTACTGGCATGGCGGAAGCAGGAGAGGCGGCCGCTCTCCTGCTGCCAGGATCAGAGGGGAGACAGACTCAGAGCCCACGCTCCCCCCCCTTTGGACCGGTGGGGGATATCCCGGTCCTACCCCCCAAGCTTAACCGGTCACACAAGACCCAAGCGACAGGACTACAGAGTCCGGAGGCTGCATACGAGGGCGGCAAAATGGCGGCCGGCCCACGCACCACTGCCACATATCTGATCAGAAAGGAAACTGAGCGCCGGTATGACCTTATATTCCAGGCACTATGGAGACAGCTGGAAACCCTCCTGCGGTCCCCGCAAGCGGAAGCCTCACCTGGTGTTATACTACAGAGGCCAAAACGAAGGAGCACTGAGATGGATGGGACACCCCTCACCCTCAAAATGGCCACTCATAAGAAAGGGCCTGGCCCAACTGCACCCGAAAGGAGCAAAGCTGTGACCAAACCCAGACCGCACAGAGCCCGCAAAGCTAAGCGGACCCCCAAGAATCCACACCAAAGGCAACCTCACCGAAAAGCTGTAGTCCAACACGGACTCAAGAGGAGCAAAGCTCGCCCAGACGGACCAAGGGGAGGGCGGATGGCCAAGCCCACATTAGCAGAAACCATTACACTGCCACATCGAGCCGGCAACAGCAAGCGACCGCACCGACTTGCGCAATCCACTGCCGGGACCTCAAGACACTCACCAGGCGAACCTGTGACCCTCACCGCCACTCCACTCCTCTGCACACTCGGAACGCGGAACGAGAGCCTCCAGCGCACGGCGCAGGCTTGTGCTCTGCCCACACGAGGCATCGGCTGAACGGTAACGCGAGAGGGGGACTCTCCCTAGGGTAAATGTGCAGCCAGATACCCACACCTGATTGCACGCTAGCCTGCTTGACTGTGCAGCTTCCCCATAGGAGACTCACATAGGCGGGCAGGACTGCCATTTTTCGCTGACCACCCAAACCCCTTGATAAGCATTTCACACCATCCGTCTTAGCTAAAGGCCCATACCGACCCACTTCTGTCGAGCAGATGACCCTCCGAATGGACCCTCTTTACTTTCCTAACCTGGTATTACCCATGCTATGACTTCCACGGATGGACTCTGAGCCACCTCAGCGGGGTATTGGCTACCCTTCCGGGACCAGCATCATGCCACTACTCCAACTGTGACTGTGGGGTGAACATCTATGTTTTATAGTTATGTTTCTAGCTGCTTATATATTCTTAAGACACATACCCTAGCTGACAGCTATTACATGCATTATTCCAGCATAGATTGTTTTTCATAGTTCAGCCTTGAAATGCATAAATGTTTATGTCTCGAATCACCTAATCGCCACTAACTAACCAGACACGGCAGATTATTGTTAAACTCCACAGGGAGCTCCTGGTAAATCAACTTACGTGAATTAATCAGGGATAGGAACACCCCGCTTCAGATTTAACTTCCAGCGGAGTCTTAAGCTAAGTTGCTCGATATGTAACCTGTCCGCTTCATTTAGAATAAGAATCATTTAAGATTTTTTTGCCTAGCATCTGACACAGCATATTAACCCACTATGTAAAAACCAAAACGTTGTTTTTCTTTGTTGTGTCTTGCAATCTCACTAAGCAAAGTTCATTATTCTGTTTATCTCCTTACTTAAAAAAAAAACAATTGTGTGCAAGGTCTCATGTCTACCCCTATGTACAAATGTGCCTAACGTGCTAGAGGATTGCCTTTGGGGTACCTCATTAGCAACTGTTATCACTGTGCGCACTTCAAAAATAAAGAATTAAAAAAAAAAAGAATGGCCGGACTTAACGTACCCAAGAATAGTCAGAAAACTAGCCGAGGTCAGGGACACAGAACGAGACACAGTAACAAGGAAAAGCCAAAAGTCAAGGGTACCAGAAATCAGGGAAGTCAAAACGAAGTCAAATTAAAAAAACAGAAAAACACGATAAGCAACACTCTCGGATAACCATCTAAGGGAAACCACGACAGGACAATGAGCTAAGGAATAAGTGAGTTTAAATAACCCTCTTGCAGATCCGATTGGCTGTACCTAGCCCTTGACCCCAAAACGTGCGTGTGTCTCTTTGGCATTACGTCACCCACACGTCGACATCGTCTTTACCGTGGCTATACAATTGCATGGGTCCGCAGCGGCCGGCGTGCACCAACATGCCGCACAAGCCAGGCATCATGGCAGAAGACCGCCGAGCTGCACTCCCTTTCAATCTTCGGAAGGTAATTATCTCCGTTTTTGCCACATGGATACGAAGGATACGTGACACCTGCATGGTCTGCTCTTGGTTGGCATTCCTACATTCATGCAATGCTGACAAGTCATTTCTACCCTCTGGGCGGTGCGAGTTACGCAAATCATTTCACTTGTCCAACCCTTTTTGTGACGAGTTTCACTTGCCCAACCCTTTTTACCCCTTCCACCAGCATCCTGCTTTAAAGCATGCCAAAGTTGGGAGGTATGCATAAGTGTAATTATAAAATGACGGGCAAGCAGAAAACCCAACTGTGGCCAGTACATACCAGATTCTTTGCACAATATTCCCCCAACCCAGAATTTCCTCTGCTACAGAGTCATAAAATATTAAAGTGCGGGGGTGATAAAAAAAAAAAAAATATATATATATATATATAGTTAGCTACTTAGGGAAAAAGAGCACATTACCCTCCTAGTGCTGTGTAGCCTGTTAAATCCCACCAAATAGTGCTTGCAGCTGCCTTCCACCATATACAACGGCTTAGTTAATATTGCCATTACTGCTCCATCTTATGATTTTCCCAACAGAGATGAGGAATTGGAAATACTTAGACATTCGACAAAACAACTATAAATAGAACAGGTTTCATTATTCAGAATAGCAGTGACAAAGAAGTAAAAACTAGAAGAAAAAGACTGAAGGTCCTTATAAATGGTTTTGCATAGGAAAATAAATGTTCTGGTAAATTTATTGAACTATAAGTTAAGCATTTTATGCTAACAACAGAAAAATTTCAGCTTTCTTAGTTTCCAAAGGTCAACCCAGACTAGAACCATCAACATGTCAATTAGTGAATTACTGCGATGTACAAAGCATTAAAACAATTGAATCTATAAATACTGCTTACAGAAGAATTTGCACACTTTTGCAGTTTAAAAAGCTCTTCACGGGGGGCGGGGCCGGACCGCCGAGATGGCCGGTCGCAAGCAGAAGGAGCTCCTGCTGCTTCAAGTCCAAATACGCCGGAAAAATCTAATTTTGCCCAAGGAACGACCGACCACTAGATTGCCCAAAGCTGAGGGCCTGCTGGAGCCAGGGAGAGGCTGGCTTGTTAAGCTACAGTCCCCTGGAGGAGAGGGCTGCGAGACCCCGGCCTTCTTCGGCGGTGAGTGGAGCGGGCGGCCGACGCTCCGCTATCCTGCCTCACAGCGCCCAGCCTGGGGCTCGAATTGGAGCGGATCCGGCCCTGGTCCCCCCCCTATGGACCGGGGGGGTGATCCCGGTCCCCACCCGGAGGCATGGCAGCCGGAACACACAGGCGCCATAGACACGCTTGAGGGCCCGACCGCACCGCACAAGATGGCGACTGCCACGTGCACCGAGGGCGACGAACAAGCACGGGCTCAGGAAGCCTGAACAGACGGCGGCTTCACCCTCCATCAGCTCGCCAAGCGACATCTCACCTGTCAGAGCCACAATCCATCGGTAGACAGGCAGCAGCAGAGGCTTACCGGTAACGGAGAGGCGGAGTCACCAACCTGCAGAGACTCAACTCCATACCCATGATTCTGCCGCCAACCGCTGGGAGCCACACGCCAGAAAAACAACCCCCAATGCCGATCTGGGAGACCGCTCCTCTCAACTCCTCACAGCAGCAAGCCCGGGCGACGCATCTGGAGAGGAACCTCAGCCTACAAGGAGACTAACACCGGGTCGCGCTGACGGGCCGAAACCAACACTGGCGGATTATATACACTGCCACCCATGAAGCATCGGACACGCCATGTCAGTGATTCCTGACGCGTGTGCCGTTACACGAACTCTAGAACGGACTGGGTGATATAATCCTATAATTAGTATGATAACTGCCTGGCTTTAACACATGTAACATGTACATGCTGCACCTCTGACCACGGCATACTGCTTACACCTCACACACTGCAACACATACCATGCCAACACTCAAGGCACATTACCATTGCAGTAACCACTATTCAGTCTGCACTCTCACATCGCTTACAACAGCTATGTTTCAGGCCATTTAGTCTACCATGTGCCCCCACGCGCTGCCTGTAATTAAATCATGCACCCTGCCTCCCCGGGTGAGTAACCTAGGAGCAATCCTGGACAAACATCATTAGCACGCAAAACACAGGGCCTACGCATGTGTAACGCAACTACCTGTTTAAGTAACCGTATATGACTTGTATTGCATACCTGCATAACTTACACCTCTATGTAATTAATCGACTAAATAATGCTGTATATCCTTTTGTCAGAACGAGACCATCACAAAAAAAAAAAAAAATGTGCACATACAAACGTATACCCCATTGTACCTATTGTCTGACCAACACGAGGACTGCCTTTGGGGTACCCCGTGTAAAGCTGTAACACCTTATGCACTGCAAAAATAAAAAATTTAAAAAAAAAAAAAAAAAAAAAAAAAAGCTCTTCACGTCATGGGCTCCAGATATCCCTGCCATGAGCATATTCTGGGTATATGATTAATACACCTGTGCGAATGAAGTGATGTATACAACACCTGCCATGTGGTACGGATGTTGAAAAACTGTTTTTCCTGCTATCTAATGCAGTTTAGGTGCAGCTCCTTAATAAAAGGGACTTAAGCAAAACAAACTGGACATATCTCTCTTTCACAAAAGGCAAGATCACTCGGTTCTATGAGAAGTCACTAGCTACTAACAGTTGCTAGAAAACAGCAAACCATTATAAAATGGGATTTGTTTTTCACAACAGAAAAGTTCACCACTTTTTACTTTATCTATGTTCCAAAAGAAAGTCTAGACTGTCATTCGGTGTATTCACTCAAGCAGGGAGATAAAGAATGAGGTAGAGGAAAGAATAGAAAAAATGTGCAACGTGTTTGTGTATTACTATATTTTTATGTCCGAAACAAGGTTTAAAAAAAGTTACATTAGTTACAGTAAGAAAATCTTTATAGACACATTCACGTCAACTGCATTCACAAAATCTGCTTGCTGGATGAAACCTTATATTCTCATGATGTGTTCGATATTAACAGCAGCTGCCTGCTACAGAAACTTCCGCAGAATAACTTTGTGCCATGTGCATAAAGACTATTTGTGTCGAGTCAGAGATCACAAAGATGTGGGGGTCATCCCTGTGCCAGCAATGACAGCAGACAGCTGAACTGAACATCCGTAATGCAAAGGCTGCATAGAATGTCCTGAAAATCCATCAGGGGCGGACAAAGTAATGAGTCCTTACTGGACAGATATAGATTTGTGGTCAGAGACAATAAGCAGAGTTACAGTAGTGGTGGTAAAAGACAGTTGTCATGTGCCGAAACTGACATTCAGGTAGGCCTGTAAAAAGAGGCTTGATAAAGGGAGCGGTGGGGGGGCTGAACCAGGCAGTATTGGCCCTGAGGAAGGGGCCGGGTAACCCCTCCCACAACATCAGGCTAAGTCTTCCTATATATCAAACATTATGGCCTAAATGCACTTCTGGCAAACCATTACAACATTCCGGTTTACTATATTGAATTCCTAAACGTCTATTAATAGTTGCTGTACCTTTAAGTTACATAGTTACATAGCTGAAAAGAGACTTGCGTCCATCAAGTTCAGCCTTTACTTTTGGTTCTCACCAGAGGTCATTAATACCATAAGGCTGTTGCTGCATGCATCCACTCACTAGCAGATATTCATCCATTAGAAAAAAAACTAATAAATAAGAAGAATACATGTAAGAGAATGGAAGTATCATTCATGGGTGGTTACCTTAAACTGGGAGTTAAAATGACCACAATAGAGATTAGCTGCTTGTGCAGACATCATTAAATAAACAGAAGACCCATGGAATAAATATTGTTATAAAAAACAATTTTTTTTTTTAATGCTTTATGTTTATTTTAATGCAGTAAAAATAAAAAAAAAATAAAAAAATAATAAACAAACAAGTAGTAATTCTATCCTGGAGTATCAATTCAATAAAAAATAAATTAAAACAAAGAAGAAAGTCTAAGTTCACATTAGGATACAATTTTTTTTATTTTTTTTTGGAAAGGTCTTCTCCATTAAAAAGAGCTGGCTGAATCAATAAGTATTTGTAAATAATTAATACATGTTTGTATGTAGTAAAACGAAGACACAAAATGAAGGAGTTGATTACTACCACTTAATCCTCTTTATGTTACAAAGTCGGTGTTGCAGAGAGGTAAAGCATTTGGTTTCTATTTGGTGTAAGGATGGCTGCAGTAGATGGGGTGAATCGAATTATCAAGGCTGTTTAATCCTTTCAGCAGTTTGGCTTCATACAGATCTTTCCAGTTTCTTTAAGCGCCATTAAATATTTTCATTTTATTCAGAATATCTTACTATCCCAATCAATATAAGTTACATGATACAGGAGTGAAACGGATTATACATGTTCAGTTTATTAGTATTGAAGCATGTCAATTATTACTGAATTCGTCTAATATCAAGCAATAATTAAAACAAAAGAAATGTGTGAGGGAAAGAACACTAGAATTTGCCAACTGAGTATCAACTGACATCATAAATAATGAATAAAGGGCAATATGTCTACAGAGCCCTGTTACATATGGTGCCCTAGCACAAAACAAATGTTTTTTTTTTGTTCTTTATGTGGGTAAAACATACATGCACAGAATTCACATTAGTTATTCTGAAACGTTTTCCCCTAATGATGATACACCACTGGTAGTAATGGGGTTAAAATCGATGTGTACAGCGTTCCAAGCTGAAATGCTGTACATAAAAACTCCAAGCCCTATGAACTCTCCAAATCAGTGAAGCGGTCATAGTGTGTGTAGGTATCCTTTAACCAAACTTGCAACTTCTAGGCAATTCTTTGCCATTTAGGAGTTAAATCACTTTGTTTTTTCAGCTCTAACCAACCTTCCGCTACCTGTGACTTACACAGCCTCCCAGTACACTTGCTGTAAAGAGAGATCTAATTTTTAAACTTGCTTTAAATAATAAAAATGTGTATCTTTTGTGTTTGATTAATGTTCAGCTAAAAGTTCAGGAGATAAGAACTTCTAAAATAAACATACTGTACGGTTGCATCTGATTGAAAACAAAACCATTTTAATGGAGGGTGTGAGAGTCACAACCTTGGAATAGTGGTTAGAGCTGCACAAAAAGAAAAGTGATGTAATTCCTAATGGCAGAGAATTGACCAGTGAGGATGCCAGGGCACATTTGGCATTCTAGATATTGTGGACTACAACTCCCCTGATGCTTACCAACCACAAGGGCTAGGAGAGAATTATGGGGGACGTAGTCCACAAGATCTGGAGTGACAAAGGTTGCCAACCACTGAGATATACACAAAAACTGCTTAATTAAGCTAAAGATGTTTGGTTGCTTAAATTATCCCTTTAATTTAAATCACTATAAAAAACATTGTAAGAAACGTTCAGGCAGTCTGTTCTTCATTGAATGTGTTCACATACAGAGATTCAGGGGTTTGTTGTGGGTCAGTCAACTTCTAAAGCAGAACCTACAAAGATGAAGTCACCTTTACATTGGCCCATGCGGCTTAATTCTGCCTCTTTTTTAAAGGGTACAGTTCTCCGCAATATCGGTTACAAGATTATTTTTACTAAATCTATGGCCTTGCCACTCTTACTCTCCAGAGAGGTCACAGGTAACTACATTTAATCTTTTAAATTACAAATTGCCTTTTAGGCCTTTAGTATTTGGACTCACTGGCTGAAAGCTTCATAATAATAATAATAACAATAACTAGTATTCATATAGCGCCTTTCTCCCAGTGGGACTCAGAGCGCCTAACAGCAAAACCATTCTTTCTTGGTGCATGGATCCTGTTCCTTTTTTTTTTTTGCAATGGAAACATTATCATTTCATAGAAACGGCAATGCGTGTATTGTTGGAGAACAAGCTTCTTTCTAGTGGCTCTCAGACTCCGAATCACTACCACAGAAGACCTTTGACTATCGAACGCATGTTCACTAGCATGATGGTGCTGATCACTTTGAGTAAACACATCTTTATGAGTATCATCAGATTCCTGGACTGCTAAAAAATCTCAGATGCTGGAGTACAGAGATTGCTACATAGGTGTGGCAATTGCTCTTTTAAAAAGCATTGGATTGGACAGAAATCATTATAACGGACGATCTCCGAAAAAATGGAACAGTTGCAGAACCTGAATTATAGGGTCTTTTTTTCTGTTTTCCTGATTTTAAAAAGGTCCACAATCTAAATCAATATTATCACCTTTTTTTTTTTTTACATAAGAGAGAGAGAGAGAGAGAGAGAGAGAGAGTCTCTTCACATTTTCTAATATCTGAAAACTGATACTACGAGTTTTCATGGTCTCATTTTTGTACTTCCCAAATAAATTCATATCTCCAAGCATGAAATGTAATTTTCATTTCTGTTACTACTGGCAAAATGCTTTGTTTTTTTAAAGGAACACTATAGTCACCTAAATTACTTTAGCTAAATAAAGCAGTTTTAGTGTATAGATCCTTCCCCTGCAATTTCACTGCTCAATTCACTGTCATTTAGGAGTTAAATCACTTTGTTTCTGTTAATGGAGCCCTAGCCACACCTCCCCTGGCTATGATTGACAGAGCCTGCATGAAAAAAAACTGGTTTCACTTTCAAACAGATGTAATTTACCGTAAATAATTGCATCTCAATCTCTAAATTGAACTTTAATCACATACAGGAGGCTCTTGCAGGGTCTAGCAAGCTATTAACATAGCAGGGGATAGGAAAATCTTAATTAAACAGAACTTGCAATAAAGAAAGCCTAAATAGGGCTCTCTTTACAGGAAGTGTTTATGGAAGGCTGTGCAAGTCACATGCAGGGAGGTGTGACTAGGGTTCATAAACAAAGGGATTTAACTCCTAAATGGCAGAGGATTGAGCAGTGAGGCTGCAGGGGCATGTTCTATACACCAAAACTGCTTCATTAAGCTAAAGTTGTTCAGGTGACTATAGTGTCCCTTTAAAGAGAATGTTCCTATCAATGTAACTATTGCCGTTTTAGAATAAACATACTCTACAGTTTAGCTTCTAAAAGGAAGTTCCAAACAAATGAAATAAAAATCTAAAACACCTAGTAACTAATGTATTGAGTACACTACAGATGTACATTTATGTAGATCATATTTCTCTCCTTATTGTTCCATGCTGCCTTCAAAGAAGAAAAGTAGAAGAAAAGTTATACACAGACAAGATTGATCAAATATCCCAAGCTTAAAGCAGCACTGTCACTTTTCTTTAATATTTTTTACATTTCTGATTTTTTTTTTTTTTTTTAGTAAGAATTAAAAGTAAGACTTACGTTCTTATAGGAACCGTGGTGTATTTTTTTTTTTTTTTTTTTTTAAATACTGGGTCTGTTATTCACCTACTAGGTTAGTTTCAGTTCTAAACACTCTGAGAAAGTATATTCAGAACATATGGAGTAAATAAAAGTTTGAATTATCATTAACATTTCCCAAATCAGGAAGGATATGGATGTCTTGCTAGCAAATCTAGATCATATCTTCAGATCATAAAAGAAAATCAGTTTTTTTTTTGTGTTTGTAGATGTTTCCTTCATGGTCTAAGCCTATAGCACAAGTATTTCCTGTGTTTTACTAACTAAACTTTCAAAACCCAACAAATAAAATCCAAAATAAATTATATTTGCAACTCTGAAAACAACATTAGCTAGATGATATGTTTGAACATAGAATACTAGGCCCAAACGGAAAAGTATTCACATATTCACAGAAAGTAGAATAAAAAAAAATCCAGAATATATACAAATGTCGCTGAAGACGGATTTCAGCTGTTTAGCTTTTAATCCACCTATTACAAGACATTCACATCAAGGATTAGAATTAAACCAATCTTAATCCATTTATAGAGTATTAGCCAGGATGATGCATTCCTGGAATGTATTTTTTCTCTCTTTTGATGTAGGTTTTAAATATTTGTAATTACATAAAACAAATACACAGGTTTATAAAAAGATGTCATTTTTTTTTTCATTCCCCACCGAAGAACCAAATCTATAATACATCCCATCAGTTAAACAAACTCTGACAGTAGGAATTGTAATGGGTAAATATAACAAAGTGTTGAAATAAATTAGATTTTACAGCTGATTCAACAGTGTGCATAAAACGCCTAGCTCCACTACACAGCTTAAAGGAATATTATAGGGTCAGGAACACAAACATGTATTCCTGACCCTTTAGTGTTAAAATCACCATCTAGCCCCCCTGTTCCCCATGTCCTCCTAAATATAGTAACATAATATAGTAACATCTTACTTTTATTCCAGTCTGCTGCTGCTGGCTTTGCCCCTAATTTGCCTCCTTGGCTGACATCATCAGAAATGTAGATGTAAGCCAATCACAATGCTTTCACATAAGAAAGCATTGGATTAGCTGAGAGTGTCAATTAGGCAGATTAGGGGCAGAGCCAGCACAAGCCAAACACAGTTCTGGCCAATCAGCATCTCCTCGTAGAGATGCATTGAATCAATGCATCTCTATGAGCAAAGTTCAGGGTCTCCATGCAGAGTAAACAGTGTTTTCTGCAAAAAGCCTGAATTGACAGATTAGACTCACCAGAACACGTACATTGAGCTTCAGTTATTCTGGTGACTATAGTGTCCCTTTAACCCCTTAAGGACACATGACGTGTGTGACACGTCATGATCCCATTTTATTCCAGAAGTTTGGTCCTTAAGGGGTTAAGCGTAAAACAAGTTATCTTATGCGTTATTTTACGTTTGTAAAACAACCAGGAGCAGCCTAACTTCTATTTAGCATTTTGATGTGGCATACTTCAGATGTAACAAAATGGTCTACACCTATCCAGAACAACTAGCAACAAGAGAAATGCCCTGTATTACTTCAACTGATTTATTACATAGGCCAGAGTTTCTAGCCAGAGAAGCATTTAAATATTAGCTTTAATCTTCAAGGGTACTTGATGATATAATGTATGCTCTCTTTAACCCCTTAAGGACCAAACTTCTGGAATAAAAGGGAATCATGACATGTCACACATGTCATGTGTCATTAAGGGGTTAAAGAGCATAACATTCTATTTATACATTATGCAAGCAGACTGCTGGCACAGGTGTCAGGTAGAGCAGACAAGTCTTCCTACAAGCAATCCTTATACTCTCCAAGCATAGCAATCACTGTGCATGCGCTAAGGTGTGTCCGTAAATGCAATGATGTGTATGTGAAGTGTAAGAGTGTTTATAAATGCAGGAGTATATTTGTGGAGTGTCTATGGGTGAATGCCGGGGTATACATGTATGAAGTGTCCATGGGTGAATGCAGAGGTATAAAGATGTGTTGAGTGTGTGTGGCTGAATGTAGAAGTGTAGATCTAACCGATCCCCCTTCACAAATCACCTCTCCTTACTTTCTCGTTATAGCTCTCACAAGTTGGTTTTCCTTCTTAGATGCAATTAGGCCAATATTTAAGGATGATTGCTCAGTTTTGTTTTGGATTTTGCTTTCTTGGTTGTTTTTTTTTTACATTTTATTTATTATTATTATTTCAGCTACTTGAGTTACTTTTGGATCCCCCCCCCCCTCCCGCCTCCCCCCCATGAATAACAAATAGCACAGGTTTGGCATAAATCGCAAACAGGGCATTTATCACAATATAGCACAGTGACACATCTCATGCAAGATGTTCAAGAAAATTGATAGTTTAGATGTAACAGATACACATACCACTTAATTTTGGAATTTTGAAATAGTAATCACTATTATTATTATTTTATTTTTTTATTGTACTTTCAGGAAGATTTTTTACCTTCTTACATCCTGAGCAGAAAGCTGAATTAAACGTGGACAAAAGTGAAGTTTACTAAATTAATTTGGTTGGCTTACCATACTGCTGAAAAACTGCTAAGGAAAGTAAAAATGTACGTATAATTTTTTTTCCCACAACAATCTTTGGTATATATATGCAAATGCTCTCCTTCCTTGTAGTCCAGTGAAAATCTTGGTTACTAAAAGTGAGACTTGGTATGCTTAAAGAACTCATTGAAATCCTAATCCCTATTTACATAAAAACGTTATCAAGTATTCAACACGCATTATACTTTCTGTTCACGGAGCAACTTGCATCAAGGTTTCAAGTGTATTTCCCAGGACTTTAGTATCTGTGCAAAGCGCATTTCAATTTGCCGTTTAGATTTTAGTTTAAAAAATATAGAATCATAATCAGCTGAAAACACTCCATAGGGCACCGGAAAATATATGAAATTCAAGTTTTAAGGCAAAAGTCATTTAAGTAAGTAGAAATGCACATTTAAATGTTAGTCTGGTTGCTTCCTTAGATGTGTATACAGTGCCCTATACTAATTGGTAAAGATAAGATTGTTAAAATTGTCTTATTGTTTAACCTTTTGATCTTTTCTTAAAAAAATAAAAAAAAAAAATACACAAAAATACTTTCCCTGCATGGATACCAAATAATGGCAAACACAACACAGGTATATGAAAAAAATAAATCTTTGTTAAATATATGTGTGGCACAGTGATCTGAAACCCAATGAATTCAGATGAGAAAAATATAGTTGAATATAGCAGACATCCCAAGTCTCCGGGTAGTTCCGGGAGACTCCCGCATATTTAATGTGGTTCCCTGACACCCGTATACCATATGTAATATCCAGGAAATCACACGCACAATCTGACATACAACATATGTCAGATTGGTGTGTTTGATTACCAGGCTATTATTACATGATTAATGCGCTTTATAACATACCCGCCTTCCCCTTACTAATTACTCACCCGATCACTTCCTCCCAGCTAAGAAGACAGCCACATGAGAGGGAGGAGGTGGCAGCAGCACCACCACAGGCAGCATGGAGAGGCTGGAGTGAGCAGCTACATGATCACTCCCATCAGCCTCAGCCAGAACCCCAAAAGACAAGCTAGCAGGTGGCTGCAATGTATGTCAGTTTATGTGTGTGTCAGTGTGTGTATGTGCACTGAACAATTGTAGCCCCTCTTAAACCTCTTCAGAGATCCACAAGTATGCCCCTTCTGGGTCTCTACGCCATGTCCATGACCTTCTCCTGTCCGCTGCTCACACAAATACGGCGAACTCATGCTTGCAGGACTTTTCGCAGGAGGCTCCCTTCCTTTGGAATAGTCTGCCTATCACCTTTAGACTCTCCCCTGGTCTTCAATCGTTTTAAAAGTGCCTTAAGACCCATCTATTCAGGAAAGCTTATGGCCTCAGAGTAATCTCTACCTTACATACCTGTCCCTTGCTCTCCTAAATAGCAGCACTCTACTATCACCTCCAGCTCTGCTTCACTCCTACCTTGTTTGATTGCTATCTCTTGTCCTATTGTGTTTTATACCCCACCTCCTGTAGACTGTAAGCTCGTTTAAGCAGGGTACTCGTCATCCTATCTTTCCTGTTTTTGTAATTGTCTCATTTATTGTTAAATTTCCCCCTCCAATAACATTATAAAGCCCTACGGAATTTTTGGCGCTATATAAATGCCAATAATAATAATAATGTGCCAGTGTGTGTATGTGACAGTGTGTATCTGTATGTATGTGCAGTGTGTGTATTTGTGTGTATGTGCCTGTGTGTATATCTGTGTGTATGTGTTAGAACGTTCCAGTGCATGTATCTGTGTATATGCCGGTGTATATCAGTGAGTGTATCTGTGTGTCAAGGTGTTTGCATGTGTCTATGTGTTAATTTACTTAAATGTTACAGCAGAAAAGAACTGTTTGGCCCATCTAGTCTGCCCAATTTTATAAAATACGAATATAATGCATTTACGACATATATGGATGAATATATATATATATATATATATATATATATATATATATATGTATTAAGGCCTTTTGGCCTGTAATTGTGGGAGGGGCGTATGACACACCTCTTCCCTACTTAAGGGACACCCCTTACCTGGCTCCATATCGTTCGAGGTCAGCGCTGCATCATTTCCACTTCCGGGTCATCCAGACGCCATTTTACCTGATTACTCCATGAGGTTTTTTAAGCAGAGCTGTGTCAGGAATTCAGCCACAGGCTTTTCCGGCCTACCACCTTCTTTCTTCAATCCATCGCCGTGGATGGTGTCCAAGTGACTCACAAACTGTAAGTCAACCTACCCGTTATGCCAGGCATCAGTCCCACGGCACCATGCACGGGTCAGGTCCTCACTTTACGGCTGCATTTTGTCTAAGTCTGTTCTAAAACCATTGCATGTTCATGCATATCATTCGTTTAAACCCCCTACCGGTCTTTGGGTGTACTACAGGCTTCTTAGACATTATCGCATTTCATGTACAAACCACTGCATTTTCGCCTACACACTGACCCCTACCGGTCATTCAGTCTACTACAGGCTTCTCAGACATTATTGCATTTCATGTACAAACCAACGAACCACTGCATTTTCGCCTACACACTGACCCCTACCGGTCATTCGGTGTACTACAGGCTTCTCAGACATTATTGCATTTCATGTACAAACCATCGAACCACTGCATTTTCGCCTACACACTGACCCCTACCGGTCATTCAGTGTACTACAGGCTTCTCAGACATTATTGCATTTCATGTAAAAAACAACCTTGCTTCATTTAAACGATTGTCATTTCGGTTTGTGTTTTCTGGTCGGCACTTATTCATAGTATATTCTATGCACGATTGCTGTTCGCATTAAAATGCATACGGTTAAGCTATTCATGCTAACTTCTGTTTCCCTTCATACTAAGATTCGGTTATTCTGCTATGTATTCACATAGATCTTTTTCGTGAGTTACATTTCATCATTTTATGTATTTACATTTGGTTAAAAAGTTGCTTGGTTAAATAGACAGACCATTTTCATGCTATTTTTAAGGTATCACTTATTACATCAAGGGTATGAAACCAGCTAACATTTCTGTATAGACATTGGACTCCCACGCTTACTGGAGTTTTTTTTATAATTATCCATTTCATTACAATTAAATCAGCCTACGTTACAGGCCTCATTTCTTTGTTGTTAACCATGACACAAGGATTTAATTCCTTTTCATGCATACTCGGGTTGAATCACACGTACTGATCCAACCAATCATACGTTTCCTGCACAGTTATCGGTTAAACTTTAAAATACTTATTTTACACGATCTTAGGTTGTCTATTTTGTTTCAGTTTGCTTATTATATATATATGGTTTTAATAATAAGTTATTTTATTTTACAATGCAGATATTACATGTATATTACTGTTATGGTTAGCCTACATTACGGCTCCTTTTTCTGTCATGCTCGTACGACATACCACGAGTTCAAGGACACGGTCCTATTTTCAAAGAGTATAATGGAGATATGATGTTATTACAACCATGTACATTACGATTACATGGCACTAACTATTCAGGCCATTTCTTATCATACTCATACGATATACCACGAGTATATAAGAACACGGTCCTACCTTCCACAGAGGGTTTCGGGTTGAATCACACGCATTGGTTCAACCACTCATACGTCACGTTACAACATTTTCTGCATAGATTGTCATTTCACATAATTTCACATGGCATTTACAAACTCAGGCCTTTTCTTGACACACTCAGGCGACGTAACACGAGTATTCAAGAACACGGCATATACGTCTCACAAGACTTTTGGTTTTTGAATCACACGTTCTGGTTCATACATTCATACGTCACTTTACAGCAACATTTATGATTCTGCATATTGTCACTTCACATTAAAAAGTCCCTTGCATTCCCAGATCAGTTTAGTGACATGCATATCATCTGATCACCTTCCATATATACACATTACACGGCCAATCCCCTGCTGCCAGGTATCGGACTCAGCGTAACGCTTGTCACCAAGCATGGGCAGTCATGTCACTATCATACTCATAGATTTTACACCTCCCACACATACTGCTAGAAGCCTAATCCCAGCCTATACAGATTACACAGGTCTCACAGGATCCATTCTCACTCGATCCCTTTTTAGGTTTATCCAGGTTTTCATACCTGTCGAATCTCAAAACTTCATACATACTACCAGGTACGTAAGCCTGCTCACGTTGTAGTTCACATACGTTTCATTCTTCTAGGCCATAGAGTACTGGCAAGTTAGGGGTATAGGCCCAAATAGGTACCTCCCTTCTTGGCATTTCTGCCTATCGTTTAGTGGTCCGCGAGGCCAACACCCCGCCTCAACGTTTCGGAGGCAAACGCCATCGGGCCACACGTGAGTTAGCCGCCTCGCAATATTATAGAGAGGGCCTCACCTGTCACTCCCTCCCCCTGTTTTCTTTTACTATCACTGAGAGGCCTACGATTCCTGCCACTACGACGGGTGGCCTCAATAACCCCTCGCGCCAACTCATAGACAGAGCCTCTCATAGCCACTTGGCAACTAGCAGGGCCTCACCTGTCACAAACAAGATTAATTTTTCGCCTTTCAGGCCTAGTTAGCCTGCCAGTATCACCCCTGGGGAATCGGTCACTACACCCCTTACCATGGCTGGGTCGGCCGCTGCGACCCCTCCAGCACTGGTTGAGTTGCAATCACTTTCTCCAGCCATCTGTTTCAGGGCACATGCTAAATCTGTGTCCAAATAAAATGTATCCCAAAACTATACTTAACATCAATAAACATTTCTGTACTTACGACATTACTGCCACATCATCCATCTAGACATTTGGTGGAATTCATTATCTCGGGTCTATCAGAAGGATTCACACAGGCCTCATACACATGCCTTCCGGAATCCTGGAATGTCCTAATTTACAATCCGCACAACAAACCCTACAGCGGTGGAGGCACTCATAGCCAGGAAGTGGCAGAGGACTTCCTATGGGGGCCCTTCCAGTCCCCTCCGTTCACCACATGGCGGACAAACCCCATCGGTATTGTCACGGGGAAATCTTCTCACAAACAGAGACTTATCATTGATCTATCAACACCTCACACCTCTGCCACTCCTAGTCTGAACTCCCTCATACCCTCTGAGGAATTTTCACTGCAATATTCCACCATAGATCACGCCATTACGGCTATCATGCAGGCAGGGGCCGGAGCATGGCTAAGTAAGACTGATATCACAATGCTTTCAAGTTACTGCCTATCCACCCTACACTGTGTCACCTGCATGGTATCAAGTGGGCAGGGAACTACTATTTTGCTCACGTTTAACATTTAGGTTCCAAAGTAGTCCGGCCATTTTCGACGTATTCGCCGAAACCCTATGCTGGTTTTATTAAATATAGCCAGATGCCCTACAGTTATACATTATCTGGATGATTTCTTACTGGTCGAGGAGAATATTTCCCCTCCCAGTAGCCTAAAAGAAACCATCAGTCTATTCGAACAGGTGGGTGTCCCAGTCTCCTCCACCAAGACTGAAGGACCAGATACCTTCATCACATTCCTGGGTATCATACTAGACTCAGCCACCATGCAAGCTAGCCTGCCACGCCCAAGGTAGAAAACATTCTGATCAACATAATCTCTACATACAACTCGGTACTTGCAACCGCAAGAATTAGTCTCTGCTTGGGTCACTGAATTTTGCCATTCGCATCATACCTCAAGGCCGGGCTTTCATCTCACAACTCCTTTACATGTTTCCCACTTTTAGACATGATGGACACAGGTCACCCCTGGATACCCAAGCCACGGCAGGCGTAATTATGTGGAGAAAATTTTTAACCACCTTGAATGGTAAAAGCATGTTCCTTCCAAAATTGTCTGACTCCTCACCTACCATTTGGTCAGACGCGGCGTCTACCACAGGTGTTACAGCATTTTTTCAGGAACGAATGGCTTTGGGGCAGCTGGCCTTCAGAAGTTCAGGACCTGGAGGGTTTTTACACTACCTCAGCTCTGTTTGAGATATATCCCATCATGACGGTTGCCGTGGCATGGGTGCATTTATGGGCAGGTTCGTCTGTACGTTGCTACTCAGACAACCAAGTAACTTGTCACATTATAAACAAGGCCGATCCAAATCACTGACTATTATGAGATTCTTGAGGAAACTCACTTGGCTGGCTGCATGTCATAATTTTCTCTTGTTTTGTATTCATGTTCCAGGTGTATGTAACACTGCTGCTGACAATTTGTCTCGCTTTAATTTCCAGGCTTTTCGTCAAATACTCCCGTCAGCCGCACTCACAGCCATGAATACCCCACTATTCCACCATCTAGTAATGGACTAGATGCTATTATGCAACATAGCAGAACATTGTCCCAATTAGCACTGTCTACTAATACCCGGGAAACTTACGATAGAGCTTTCATTTGATTTAAAGATTCCTTTCTGAACACAACATCTTACAACCTTTCATCGTGACATCCTAGTTGGGCTTTGCTTCTTTTTGCCACCTCAAACTCAAACTATCAAACAACACAATCAAACCATATCTGACAGGCATCCAACATCACATGCTAACTTTACAACCAGACAAATCAAGTGTCCTCCTACCAATTAAGAACACCCTTAGGGGTATTCAGAGATCCGAACCCCCACGTACGGCCCAGAGGCTACCCATAGATTTCCATATTTTTAAAGACTTATACAATTCACTAGATTTAAACCCTTTGCCAACAACACAAACCTCATCGTTAAAACCGCCATATACGTAGCCTTGTTTATGGTTTCTTGAGACCAAGAGAATTTACCGCCATCAGCACAACACAGTCCACTCACATCCTACTTCATTCACACTTAACAAAACACATGGACTATTATATCTTGACTCTGCCTCACTCCAAAACCAGTCAACATGCACTTTCAGTAGAGGTTAAGTACTATCCTACTCACAACAGGTGGAGCCCCGTCAAACTACTGGACTCATATACCCAGCATAACAACGAACCACCATCTCAACCACTTTCAGTCTACAAGGTTCGGTACTCACTACCA
The DNA here is from genome assembly GCF_036172605.1 of Pelobates fuscus. Classification (NCBI taxonomy): domain Eukaryota; kingdom Metazoa; phylum Chordata; class Amphibia; order Anura; family Pelobatidae; genus Pelobates; species Pelobates fuscus. The sequence continues at coordinate 220,213,054 of NC_086322.1, forward strand.
CCACCTTTATGACACACGTCAGGTCTTTACTTGCACAGCTGGGCCTCAAATCAGCTAACTATTCGGGCCACTCCTTCCGCATAGGAGCGGCCTCCACAGCATCCAGTGCAAACATTCCAGTTCATGTTATCAAGTCACTAGGGCGCTGGAAATCATCGGCTTACTCTAGATACATACCTAACCCGGTACAAGAAGTAAGAAATGCCTTTCAAGACATGTCTGGTTAAAGTATGTATATTGCTGGTATGTAATAAATTTGATTTTCTACTTTTGCCCTCTTTATTTACAGGCCTACCTCATCGTCGGTTCCGGCACACCACAACCGACTTGCTCTTTTAATACCATCAGTGTTTGTATCTTCTGTACTATCATGAGCCCTTAACACAAGTATTAAGGCCTTTTGGCCTGTAATTGTGGGAGGGGCGTATGACACACCTCTTCCCTACTTAAGGGACACCCCTTACCTGGCTCCATATCGTTCGAGGTCAGCGCTGCATCACCCTCCCACCCACTCCTCATTATTAACTCCTTTTCTCTTTACATTTCTTCTTGGTGGGCCCTCTTTATTTACAGGCCTACCTCATCGTCGGTTCCGGCACACCACAACCGACTTGCTCTTTTAATACCATCAGTGTTTGTATCTTCTGTACTATCATGAGCCCTTAACACAAATATATATATATATATATATAGTAACCCTGCTAGGGATGGGGCAGATGCCTTGTTCTTATTATCCAACTCTGGTATGACATGTGCTTATTCCACTCCAAAGCAAATGCGGTATGACCCCGACATGATGTTGACATGACCCTGACAAGTGGTAATATGGTGTGTGTGTGTGACTGTGTGCAGGAGCCTGTGCTGGCAGAGGATGGAGGGGGGGGGGGAGGGGCGAGGATGCTGGGGCAGGGGGGGAGAGGGTGCGGTGCAGCCACTTCCCTGAAATTCGTTTTTGCATTTTGGGATTTAGTACACCATGGTGAGTAGGAACAGGAAATTGTTCAACCATGACTTCCTGTTTTTACAGGGATATAAATATGAGGTAACTCACTGCCCAAATTCCGTTAGTCATTTGTTACAATGGGTAAAACCAATGGGAATTGCAGGAGTTTGTTGGGGTCAGAAAGTCTCCAAAACTGCAATCTGACATTGCCTACATCACCACAAGTTGTTTGGAATGGTTTTAAGAAAAAAAAGTCTACTCTCATTAAAAACCAAGCTCAAGCATCTTTAGTTTGCCAGACAACTTTGGAACTTCAAATGGGGTTGGGGTCTATTGTCAGGTGAAACTAAACTAGAGCTTTCTTGGCAATAAACAACAGAGGTTGGTTTGGGGCACACAGAGAAGTAGTCATGTGGAAAAGTGTCTCATTCAGATGGTTAAATATGTTGGTGTTTTTTTTTTATGTTTTAGGGCTCTTTTTCTGCTGGACGACCTGAACATTTTGTTAGGATACATGGAATCATGGACACATCAAAGGAAACCTGTGGGGTGAACAGAAGAGGAGGAGAGTCCGCGATCCTCAACCTCAAAATTCCAATGATCTGCAGAGATTCTGTATGGAAAAATGGTCTCAATGTGTTATTGGGCATTATAGGAGAAGGCAGAGCTGTTATCTTGGCAAATGGAGTTTGCCAAAGTATTGAATATAAGAGTACGGTACAAATAATTGTGACACACACAATTTATAAAAAGATTTGTTTAATTTAGTTTTTATAAACATGTGTTGTGTTGTGTTTGCTATCCATGAGAGCAGAGTATGTTTGTGTATTTTATGAACAAAAGATCAAAAGGTTAACCCCTTAAGGACTGAGCCAATGTACACGTTGTGATCAAAACAAAACGTAAACAAAACCTGGAATTTTATGGCAAGACAGGAGGCTTCATATTTGCTATATATCTTTCTTTACTGAACCTCCCAGCAGCAAAGGAACAGTTAACAGTAATGTAAAAAGTTCAACCAATCAGATAGTATAACAGTATTATATGATGTCATCAAACTCCTCCCATATCCTCTTTCTTTGCTGCTTGCCTCCCAGGTGAGTCTACTCCAATTATATTGCTGTATCATTTAACCTTTAATACACTATTTCAATTAAAAAATGTATTACAATGGTCATATACCTTTAACACTACATTCACTTATAACTTTAACAACACTTTCTGTGGAAACATTTATGCCCTATTTATTTTAATTTCATTCTATTCAATCTTGGACTACTTTGTCAATTTCCTATTAAACTTTATTTAGGTTTCCCCTTTAAATCGCAGGAGGGTTTTCCTCCTGCGACTCATTACTGCTTTTTACTATTCTCAGTTTCGCGCCCTCGCGTTACCCCGCCCGTTCGCATCAGCACTTTGCAAGTGCATTGTTTCCCGCCCTTTTGCTGGCGGCGGACATTTTATTCGCATTCCAGTCACTGATCAACTCGCCTGACTTCGAATCTGGTAAGTACTATTTTCCTCTTCTGTTTATAGCACCTTAAAGTGCTAATACCTTAATCTCTTTTAGTGATTTTTTCCCCCCTTTTATTTCCTTCTCAGAATTTTTTCCCAAAACACCTGCTGTATTATCATTGTTGTTACTAAATAAAGGAAGGCTTTGTGGGTGACCCCCACCATTTTATTATCTGCCACTTCATTATATTGAGTGTCTTTAATATCAATTCCTACGGTGTTTTTAACATCAATATTACTGTTCAGGGTGACCCCCTTATACAAATGCACTATAATTAAAGTGATACAACACTTTAATATCAATTCTTAAGGTGTTTTAACACCAATATTACTGTTAAGGGTGAGCCCCTTATACAAATTCACTATAATTAAAGTGATACAACACTTTAATATCAATTCTTAAGGTGTTTTAACACCAATATTACTGTTAAGGGTGACCCCCTTATACAAATGCACTATAATTAAAGTGATACAACACTTTAATATCAATTCTTAAGGTGTTTTAACACCAATATTACTGTTAAGGGTGAGCCCCTTATACAAATTCACTATAATTAAAGTGATACAACACTTTAATATCAATTCTTAAGGTGTTTTAACACCAATATTACTGTTAAGGGTGACCCCCTTATACTAATGCACTACAATTAAAGTGATACAACACTTTAATATCAATTCTCAAGGTGTTTTAACACCAATATTACTGTTCAGGGTGACCCCCTTATACAAATGCACTATAATTAAAGTGATACAACACTTTAATATCAATTCTTAAGGTGGCTTAACACCAATATTACTGTTAAGGGTGAGTCCCTTATACAAATACACTATAATTAAGTGATACAACACTTTATTACTACTCAGTGGTGAACCCCACTGTCTATGGTTATAATTAAGTGGTTAACCCCACTGTTTACTATCATAGTGGTACAACCCACTTGTGTATATTTTAGTGGACAACCCACTAAATATTGAGTGCCGCCTACGTATTAAACTACACAAATATTTTGGGTGACCCCCATGGAAATAATTTTGGGTGAACTCCATTCTTTCAAATTAATATACTTAACTGTTTGGCAACCGCTCTAAGACATACCATGTCTGACAATAATGAGCCCGCTATATCCCAGGTACTCAGAGCCTGGTTGGTTTCAACCATTGCAGATTCCATCCCCAAGGCATTAGCAGCCTTTCATGAGAAGACTTCGGCCGAAGTCACCCCTACTGCACGTCAACTCTCTGATTCCGAGGACTCTCAACCCTCGGATCAGGAGGTTACACGCAAACGCCCCTAGAAAGGGGAGAGTAGGTCTGCGGGCAAGGGCAAGGCTCCTGCCAAGTCCCAAAAATTGATTGCCACTCGCCCCGTTCAAGCTAACTTTAACCCCTTAGAGGGTCTACATCCCACACGTTAGACGGGGTTGACGATTATTTCCTTGGATATTCTGATGAGGACCCCTCGGCGAATGCGCTAGGGGATACCCCATCGGAATTTGTCAAGGAAACCTTTCTCACACATAAAGATCTAGATGCTATACTACCTAATCAAAAGGACCCGATTCAGACATCCCCAGGGTCATCAGACACCCACGGTCGGCAGAATGGGCTCCACCAGAGCACATTTCCAACTTTTGTAAAATGTGGTTATGCAACCCACTGGACAAAGAAATTAGGGCAAAACTCAGAGCCGAGTGCCCTCGACCGACCATTCCAAACAAGGTAACTCTCACGCCAGATTTGACCCAAACACAGTTAGAGAGTGGGCCCAGAGAGCCTTATGCTTACTAGGCAACGCTAATGTGGCCATGTCCACCGAGAGACGCTAGGCGGCACTGTACAAACCGGATGCAAAATTAGCCGATCTGAGCTCCCGAGAACTGGGACCAGAGGCAATGGATTACTGTTTGGGGACTCGTTCATGAAAGACCTTTTCAAACATGTAGCGGTGTTCACCACCCTAAATAAGGCCCAATCCTCCTTGCGCAGGGTTTTTCGTTCTCAGTCAGGCCGTTTTTCTGGGAGAGCTGGACGTTATAGAGGCCGAACGAACAGCAGAATCGCCTTCACAGGCTACAGGCCTCGCCCCTCTGAAAACTATTGGCAATCGGGACAACCCCGACCCTACCACAGGCAACTATTCACTAATAGAGGGTCTATCAATCTATCGTTGATCTGCCTCCCTACGCGGAAGAGCTGCTCCAGGTAATACATCTCCCTTCTTTCAATGCAGGTCGATTAACCAGTTTTTCCAACAGTGGGAATTACTTTCTCAGGATCTATGGATCCTACACACAGTCCAAGGGTTCAAATAGATTTTCTTTCCACCCCTTCCAGGACACCCCACCTACACCACTACAGATGTCTGCAGCAGACAACCTGACACTACAAACCGTACTGCGCAAGCTAGTAAAAAAAGGGCCAATAGAGAAATCCCCTTTCCCGCATACTTTTCTAAGCAACATTTTTTTGGCCACAAAAAACTGGAGACCTACGCCCAATTATCAACTTAAAAAAACCTGAATCACTTTGTCAGGTATCGCCACTTCAAGATGGAGGGCATCCATCTACTCAGGGACCTCCTTTGCGTGGGAGATTGGTTCTCCAGCTTCGATCTCAAAGACGCATACCTCACAGTTCCTATTGCTCGCAACCATCGAGCTTTCCTTCAATTCCTCTGGCAAGAGGAAATCTGGCAATTCACATGCCTCTCATTCGGACTATGCTCCGCACCATGATGTTTCACGAAACTGATGAAACCAGTGATGGCGCTACTCCGATCACAGGGGATTCGATCCATCATACATTTGGATGACATCCTGATAATGGCACAAGACATTCGCAAATTGTTATCAACCCATCAGATTTGCTTACTTATATCTGGAATCCGATGCCAGTCTCCTGGGATAGGGCGCCACATGCGCCCAAGGGTCCACAGCGGGACTTTGGTCCCCATCCGAACAAGCACTGCACATCAATTGTTTGGAATTGATTACAGGATCTTTTGCAATTCGCAGTTTCGCGAAAGACTGTTTCAACTGTTCACTAGTACTGCGCATGGACAACGTCTCTGCAGTGCGCTATGTGAATCGGTTAGGAGGCTCCCGATCCAAGCTACTATCCGATCTGACCAAAGATCTTTACCAATTCTGTCTAGAACGGAAGTTATCTATCAGAGCGGAATATCTTCCGGGCATGGACAACCTAGTCGCGGATTGGTTCTCTCGCCATTGGAGGGATGTAAGCGACTGGCAATTAGACCCCCGCGTGTTCCACTAAATTCATTGCCTTCGCGGGCCCCTTACACTGGACCTGTTTGCATCCCATCTGAACCGCCAGACGGAAGCCTTCATCAGCTGGCTCCCAGACCCCAGTCATGGGCAGTCAACGCCTTTCTACATCCTTGGCCGGAGACAGGAGCCTATGCGTTCCCACCTTTCTCCATGATCCAATGCACCCTCTACCGGGTCAAAGCCCTAACAGTGACGATAGTCATTGTCACTCCACTAAGGAGAACCCAGACTTGGTTTCCAACCTCTGTTAGAATTATCAGTGAACTATCCAATTCTTCTACCTCGATCACCCGACATCCTCAGGAACCCAACAGGGCACTTTCACCCACTCACCCTTCAGGACCGGCTCCAGCTTGTAGCTTGGACCGTTTCAGGGGATCTTGGAACGTCTCAGGACTTTCGGAGACAACTCAGGCTCTCCTATGGGACTCCTGGGCCCCAGGCACTAGTCGAGCTTACATCGCTGCATGGAAGACATGGGTCAGCTGGTGTTTGGAAAGGGACACCGATCCCTTTTCAGCACCTCTGACGATCATCCTACATTTTCTGTCTACCCTATTTGATCAAGGTAAATCCTATCGATCAATTAATGTCTATAGATCCACTATCTCTGCGGCCCATAATCCCATTGACAATGCGTCAATAGGGAAACATCCTTCAGTCTGTAGACTTTTACGAGGGATCAGGTTAGCCAGACCCCCTCTTCCTAAATACTCCTGTTTCTGGGATATCACTCAAGTCTTTTCCCTTTTAGAATCCTGGACCGCTAATGAAAATTTGTCGCTACGTCAACTTTCGGCCAAACTGGCCTTACTCCTATGCCTGGTATCCATCCGTAGGGTCTCGGATATCCGAGCATTTGATCACCACGCAGTAGTCTTCTCGCCTGAAGGCGTTAAGTTTCCCATCACCAGACGAACAAAACTAATTCTTCCTCCGTATTCTACCTTACTTTCCTAATAGACAGTCACTCTGCGTGGCACTCTGCGTAAGGCATTATTTAGATGCCACCACTCTACGCCCCCCTACGGGACCCCTCCTCGTGTCTTATGTAAAACCACACAAACCGGTATCCGCACCCACCGTCGCACGGTGGATCAGATGGATACTAGCGCAAGCAGGCATTGACTCAAATTTTGGAGCATATTCAGTCAGAGGAGCAGCCGCATCCTCAGCCTTTCGCGCAGGGAGCTCCCTCTCAGACATTTTGTCATCTGCAGATTGGTCCAGAGAGTCCACATTCCGTACATTTTATTTCAAACCTATGACACATGCTGCATCTTCTATCATATAGGAGCGTTAAAACAGCAAATATGAAGCCTCCTGTCTTGCCATAAAATTAGGGATTATTCTAGCTTTAGTGACTGAATAATCTAAATTTTATTAACGACAGGAGGCAAATATTTTCCCCCCCTCTTTATTTTCACTTTCTAACACCCGCCCAGGTAAATTACTATGCATTCCAGTCTACTGGTTACACACACTTTATACACCATCTGCCATAGGTTCACGCCATAACACTTCTAATCTAGTGTTTGAAATATTCAATATTATATTCAAAGAGTAACTACAATTTGTTCTTAATATACATGCCATAAATTGCATTCACCTAGTATGAGAACCTATACTCTCACGTCTTTTCTCTATTCCCTTAGTGTGAAAAATACCTACCTTTGTATATACGGCTCCTTCAAGCACGCTGAAGATTCCACATGTTGACTACTTCAGGACTCCAACTTAGTCCGCAGTTCATCGTTACAGTTTACACGGTTGACACAGACATATCATCGACCACAGCAAGAAAGAGGATATGGGAGGAGTTTGATGACATCATATAATACTGTTATACTATCTGATTGGTTGAACTTTTTACATTACTGTTAACTGTTCCTTTACTGCTGGGAGGTTCAGTAAAGAAAGATATAGCAAATATTTGCCTCCTGTCGTTAATAAAATTTAGATTATTCAGTCACTAAAGCTAGAATAATCCCTAATTTGACTATATGTCTGTTCAGGCGTAATTCACCTCTTTCATATTATGTGCACCCACACGTATTATATACAATGTTATTCAGGGTTTTCATTTATCATCAAATATTTAGGTATGAAACAATTTAATATAAATAAAATGGGAGAAAAGAAGATTTTTTTTTTCTTTTTAGTTCTACGTGACATTTTAACTGTGAATGTCATAATACTGTTTGCTTTTACTGCAATAAAATACACATATTTGTATTCAGCGATGTCTCATGATGTGTAAAACAGTATCCCCTATGTACAGGTTTTATGGTGTTTTGGGAAGTTACAGGGTCAAATATAGCATGTTACATTTTTCATTTTTTTCACATTGAAATTCGCCAGATTGGTTACTTTGCCTTTGAGACTGTATGGTAGCCCAGGAATGTTAATATTGGTTTAAGAGCCAGGTCCCCAAGGATGGCATAGAACGCCCGCCGTCCTTAAGGGGTTAAACAATAAAGACTAAATTCTTTGCTCATAAATACCACGGGTGCAAATATAAGTTGAGGGCACTGCAATATGCTATAAATATAAATGAATATATTATGAATAAACCAAGACCAATAGGTTTCCTCTAACAGGGTTATTCATAGTGAATTTCAAATTCAAGGCAAAGCATCCAAACTGGAAGCATTGCTGAATTAGAGAATGTTTCTGGTTTAGCTAATTTGACCTTACAGGAACACTAAAGTCACCAGAACAACTACAGCTTAATGTGGTTGTTCTGGTGTCTATAGCATCACCTGCAGGCTTTTTAACCCCTTAAGGACCAAACTTCTGGAATAAAAGGGAATCATGACATGTCACACATGTCATGTGTCCTTAAGGGGTTAATGTAAACAGGGCAGTGTGTGAACTTGAGGACATCCACAACTCTGATTGGGGGAATAGTAAAACTTACAGCCATGCTACGGGCAAGACCTCAAGGCACTGTATGTCAAACATAGAATGTGGACACAATTGCTTTATTTTAGGCAGAACTATTTAGTGTATCTGCCTGATTGACTGTCTGAGCATGTGTGGCGAGAGTAGAAGGAGGGGAAAAGTGATCTTTATCAGAAACTGCAGTAAATACTACAGAAAGATTACAGAGACAGAACTGTTTTGCACCAAAGCCACTGATATTAAGTGGTTCTGGTGTTTAGACTGACCTTTTAAAGGTACACTATAGTGTTATGGTTGTATAGTTAATGCTATAGTGCCTTTTTTGGTTTGTTTTAGGTTCCACACCTCCACTCTGTTTCCAGTAAAAACCTTCACCAAAAAAAAACAAAAAACGGCTCAACTCCACCTCCAGCAAAATGATATGGATCTCGAGCCAATGGCCAATTAAATTGGAAACTGAGGTGCATACGCAGAAAGCACATCCAAATGCTTTACACAAGAAAGCACTGGATTCACGGCTTTCCTGTGAACCTTTAGATCACGTGAACGTGTTTATCTTTGTCATTGGAGTGGCAGCACCTGTAATGGTTGGCAGGAAGGCAGCCACTAGAGGTGGATTTAACTCTGCAATATAAACATTGCACTTTCAAAAAAAACAAACCAAACAAACCTGCAATGTTTCACACTGAAGGATTAAAATTACTTGGCTTCTGCACCCAGACCACATAATTGAGATGAAGTTACCTGGGTGACTTTAGTTGACCTTCAATAGTTCCAAAGTAATTCTATATGATACTATAGGAGGATGTTTCCTTTACGTGGCCATCAAAAAGCGCAATTCTGCCAGATCCGAAGATATTGAATTCTCCACTTTGTCTTATGTTTGTTGGTATTCGTTATGTGGAGAAATAACTATATTAATATTAGTGTACATATTTTATGTTCACAATAATTTTTTAACTAACTTCAAGTAAGGGGGAAAAAAAAGCTTTTTTTAAAACAAATCTTGTATTTATTCTTATACAATGTAGGTTTGTCAGGACAGTTCAGCTGCGGTATAGAATGTTATTTAAAGAGGAACTATCCCATGCAGGGTTTTATCATAACCTAATCGGTGCTTACACTTCCCACCCCAGTGAGAGCAACAATAGCATCTAGCGTGATGAGGGAAAGGAGAGCAGTCACTATCGGAGAAGTAACCATTCCTCTTTAAGTCCACAAAGACTCATCTAGCAAGGTCCCGGTTTTGTGAACCATGTTAGTTTAAAGTTTCCATACAATTCTCATTTTACTTCCTTCATAAAAAAAGTGCAAGAAATCACCACCCCAAGAAGCAGACGTTACCTCTCTTCTGCCTCCAGAGGTCAGTCTATTGTTCTAGAGAAGTATCTAATTACCATAGGAGAACAGACAAGGGACCCAGGTGTGGCTAATTTACAATGTATACAATGTGTACAATTAACTCGGCAGCGTTTTCTGCTTAAACAATGTTGGGCAGCTGGGCACATATCAGCCAGTGTCCTCTGAGAAAACAGAGACCCACATCAGTGACTTTATACCAGCCTTCTTGCATTTATTTTAACCAGGTTTTTATGGGTGGACAGATGTGTAGGGGGAGCTAGCTCTTTTGTTAAGTGTAATCTATTGAAATCAGCAGTTCATGTTTTAGAATTATCCTTGCATAAATCTGCTTAGAACATAAAGATGTGTACAGTGGACACGCGTCGCAAGCCATCTGTTTCCATAATCGTTACTCCATCTCTTCAAGCCTGGACTTTACATGACTTCCACACATGAGTAACAGCAAAAATCCAGTTACTAGTTTTAAATGCTTATGCTTCACTGAACCCAAAGTTTAATTAGCCGTTATCAGAGTCAGATAAAATGTGAACTGTTTTAGGAAACTATAGGCCTGTGGATCCGAACTCAGTCCTCAAAGGACACCAATAGCCTGGGACTTGTCAGTTTTCCCATTGGAAAAAGAAATGAGAAAAACACAAGTCCTTCCCTGTTGGTGTGCTTTGAGAACTGAGCTGTAAACTACTGCTCTAGACTGTGCGCTCGCATACACTAAGAATATCATCAGCAATGCAAGAAAAATAGTAATGTATCATTTTATTGAAAGAAAATTTTTTTTTTAACAAATTTAGAAGATACACCTAAAGAAAACATGAATGTAATTATTCTCATTTACAAGTTGGTGCACTTATAAACTAGTCTCAGCATAGAGCTGCATCTACCATAACCTCTGCACAATAAACAAATTAATTTTATTGAAGTAGTTATGTTGCCAAAATAGGTCCTTTTAAAGCCTAATGCAGGCAGACAGAACTTCTGGGGTGCTTTGTGAATAGTCACAGAAAGCAAACATAAGAAAACAGAGAAGACAACTGGTTGGTAGTTACCGTACTTGAGAAGTACCACATTGCCTATACCGTGGATACCTTTTAAATAAATGTTCAGCAAGTATTTTCTATATACATGGGGCAAAAGATTTCTATCTGACATTTGCTTTTCATGATGGGCACACAACATTATCTGATAATGTGAATAACCTTTTTTCTATTTCTGATATATTGAAAAGTTGTGGGCAGATTCTGATGGCTTCGAACATCACATTCGCAAGTTTGATTATCCATTGTTGTCACTAAGGTTTTCGAAACAGTTATGCAACACAGAGATGACCACTTCCACACTGAAACAGAGAATTTCAAGTGGTAATTAAAGCTACACATTGTAGCGGAGATCCACTTAAGATCCCAGTGAGGCTCAGGAACAAGTATTATAAATCCATAGAGTAGTAATACCAGCAGGCAAAATAATCCAACAATATCCCAACAGCAATCCCAATGACTGGACGACACACAGCATAAGGAGCAGAACTGACGTTTATTCCCACAGCCTCCTTTTAAGACATTCTCCCATGCAAGGGAGGGATTTGCAATCATTAAGACATTAACCAATACAGTAATAGTTAACTCCCACACCTCTCCTCCCCTCAGAGTGACTCATAATCCCCTTAACTGTACTGTACATTTACCCCAAACCTGGATGTACCCTAAAATAAGCAGATAGCCTAATATTTAGGGTACCGCCTGGTAGCCCTGATCTGGGTCAATCATTTAGAAGTTCATAAAGACTGCATCCTTTACAAGGACCAATCGAGGTCATAGTGAAGTGTGCATCCATCCACTCCCACAATGGAAGGGAAAACATGCATGTGCACCCACTACACCAACAATATAAATCGATAGACGGTAGAATCTCTCAGTTGTGGAATAATCCACATATTTACCAACAATCTATAAAGGATAAAAATATACAATATACACAATGAAAAAATATAATAGAAAATACACAGGGTATAGAAATGTACCAATAAAAATACAACCTAAGAGGATGGAGTGAGAGTGAGAGAGGACTGGAGTGTCTTAAAATACACTGCGTGCAGAATTATTAGGCAAATGAGTATTTTGACCACATCATCCTCTTTATGCATGTTGTCTTACTCCAAGCTGTATAGGCTCGAAAGCCTACTACCAATTAAGCATATTAGGTGATGTGCATCTCTGTAATGAGAAGGGGTGTGGTCTAATGACATCAACACCCTATATCAGGTGTGCATAATTATTAGGCAACCTCCTTTCCTTTGGCAAAATGGGTCAAAAGAAGGACTTGACAGGCTCAGAAAAGTAAAAAATAGTGAGATATCTTGCAGAGGGATGCAGCACTCTTAAAATTGCAAAGCTTCTGAAGCGTGATCATCGAACAATCAAGCGTTTCATTCAAAATAGTCAACAGGGTCGCAAGAAGCGTGTGGAGAAACCAAGGCGCAAAATAACTGCCCATGAACTGAGAAAAGTCAAGCGTGCAGCTGCCAAGATGCCACTTGCCACCAGTCTGGCCATATTTCAGAGCTGCAACATCACTGGAGTGCCCGAAAGCACAAGGTGTGCAATACTCAGAGACATGGCCAAGGTAAGAAAGGCTGAAAGACGACCACCACTGAACAAGACACACAAGCTGAAACGTCAAGACTGGGCCAAGAAATATCTCAAGACTGATTTTTCTAAGGTTTTATGGACTGATGAAATGAGAGTGAGTCTTGATGGGCCAGATGGATGGATTGGTAAAGGGCAGAGAGCTCCAGTCTGACTCAGACGCCAGCAAGGTGTAGGTGGAGTACTGGCTTGGGCTGGTATCATCAAAGATGAGCTTGTGGGGCCTTTTCGGGTTGAGGATGGAGTCAAGCTCAACTCCCAGTTTCTGGAAGACACCTTCTTCAAGCAGTGGTACAGGAAGAAGTCTGCATCCTTCAAGAAAAACATGATTTTCATGCAGGACAATGCTCCATCACACGCGTCCAAGTACTCCACAGCGTGGCTGTCAAGAAAGGGTATAAAAGAAGAAAATCTAATGACATGGCCTCCTTGTTCACCTGATATGAACCCCATTGAGAACCTGTGGTCCATCATCAAATGTGAGATTTACAAGGAGGGAAAACAGTACACCTCTCTGAACAGTGTCTGGGAGGCTGTGGTTGCTGCTGCACGCAATGTTGATGGTGAACAGATCAAAACACTGACAGAATCCATGGATGGCAGGCTTTTGAGTGTCCTTGCAAAGAAAGGTGGCTATATTGGTCACTGATTTGTTTTTGTTATGTTTTTGAATGTCAGAAATGTATATTTGTGAATGTTGAGATGTTATATTGGTTTCACTGGTAAAAATAAATAATTTAAATGGGTATATATTAGTTTTTTGTTAAGTTGCCTAATAATTATGCACAGTAATAGTCACATGCACACACAGATATCCCCCTAAAATAGCTATAACTAAAAACAAACTAAAAACTACTTCCAAAAATATTCAGCTTTGATATTAATGAGTTTTTTGGGTTCATTGAGAACATGGTTGTTGTTCAATAATAAAATTAATCCTCAAAAATACAACTTGCCTAATAATTCTGCACTCCCTGTAGATATGGATATCTAGTATATAAACACAAACTGCATATGGTGTAATATAGTTAAAAAAAAAACTTATGAGGAAGGGGGTGGAAAAGCACTCACAAAGAAAAAAATATTTCAGGCCAGTCTCCCCCACTGGGGTATATCAGCTAAAGTGTATCTTGAACCCTCAGCCTCTTTGAGGTTTAAAAAACAAACATGAACTACTCAGATATAAAAGTTTATAAGAAAATAAATACAAACTATACAAAATTATTAAGAAAAGGTACACAAAGAAAGGTTATGATACAGACAGAATGGAAATTGATGAAGTAACAATCAAGAATCTTAACAGAACAAAGCTTCTTCCACACAACAAAAACAAGAATGTGACTCAAATATAGAGGAAGGATTGTCCATGCATTCATTACACAATACATCATTCATGCAAAAATAACTAAAATATGAAAACAAAAGAAACCACTGGACAATTGTAACCCCTTAAACACAGAGACTCAAACAAAGTGACTAAAACAAAACCTGGAGTGAGTTATAGGTCTGTTCAACTATAATTTGTCTCTTTCAAATTAAGTGTACTCAGGCTTATTACACATCATTTTGTCCTATGGGAAATCATTGGATTGACCAAGATCATCAAGACTGATCATTTTAGACACGGGGGCATGGTCAGCCCAGGCAAAACCAGCACGAGTGGGAAATAAGACAAACACCTTCCCCATGTGATCAGAGGAAGGCCAGTCACCTAACTGACACACAAACACACTCCATAAAAAACACAATTTTTTTTGCACACTCACAAATTATTATTATTTGTTTTATTTAAATTTATGTCCATTCAGCCACCCTAGCTTTGGGAGAGTTAGAGTGGTTCCTTGTCCTGGGGTCCACTGAAGCGGTTCTGATCCTGTAATCTTCAAACTACTCTTGCTCTGCTCCCTCACACACTGTTTAGTATTGCCGGGTGTGCATTGTCGTCATCTCCCAGCTACCGGCATCCTTGCAGGGCACGTGAGGGAGCAGAGCAAGACGAGCAGGAAGATTATAGGTCCCTCAGCCTGCTGATTCAGCTAAACATGCTGGCAAACACCCAGGTGTCAGGACAAATTCCTAGTCGCCATGGTGACCTGGGGCTTGGGATTTGTCAAGTCTTGTATTATACCTGTCCTGTATTACACCATATGCAGTTTATCTCCTAGATCAGAGGTAGGCAACCTTTTAGCAGCACTGGACCGAAATAAGATTGTGAAATCCCGTAGCGTGCCGGTCCTATTTTTTTTAAATTGAGATGTGTATGTTGCCATTTTCTGCTTTTATTATTTATACTGCAGTTGCTTTGTATCGTTGTATTTGTGCATATAGGAGTTATTATATTGTATATGTTCACAAATAGTTTGTGGTGTTGTGTATGATACCTGTGAATGCGGGCTGTATATGGGGGGCTGCTTGTGGAATTGTGTGTGGATGGATCTGTCACATTGTGTGTTTGGTAGTGTGTGTATGTGAGGGTCTGTTTGGGGTATTGCATGCGAGAGGCAGCATGTGGGGTTATGTGCATGTATGTGGACTGTCAGTGGTGTTGAGTTTGTGCGGATTGTGTGTTGTTTGTGTGTGGGCTGTTCGTATTATTTGTATGAGGGGAGGGTTATTCTGCATTTCTGTGTATATCAAGCAGTGTGGTTGGCTTCCCCGGATTCCAGTGGGGACCAGGCTGGTCAGGTACAGGTCAAAGGCAGGAGCTGCAACAGCAACTGTGAGCTGATCTTCTACAGTGTGGTTTCCCATTCACAAGTGCTGGGAGGAAGTGATCTGAGATCACTTCCTCTACGTGCTGCAATGCATAAATTGAGGATAGTCCTTCACCACCTTATCGTATTAGCAGATATGTGAAGTTTCACTGGGACTCCTGATAGGCCAGAGTCTGTTTGGCTCTGGAAGCATTGAGTGCCGTGCAAAGACACCTTGAGTGCCGTGCATGGCACACGTGCCATAGGTTGCATACCCCTGTCCTAGATATTTACCGAATTTAATCGAACCCAATGCGCATTCAGATTATGACCTGCAATCACGCAAAAATAAATAATTTTTTAAAAATAAAAAAATACAATTTAGACATTTACTAAAAAGAAATATATCATGTATGAGTGCTATATGAAGTATTGGTGGTACAGAGTGATATGATATGCATCTATACAGCTTAGATTGTAGTAACAAACATATCTAAACCAATTCAATGGTGAACAAAACATTGTACATATACACAGATAATCCTCTGACAAAAATACAAAAGTAAGGCAGCGTATCAGTCAAATATCCTACAACAAATTCAACAGAGGGATGTTTATCTTCAGCTCTAAATATACAAGCATGCTTCTTGGATACAGCCATTGGTAGTTGGCATGGTTTCTTGAACGCCTCCAGTCTTGAAACCACTGGAGAGAAGTCATAGTTCAAACACACAGTTACAGCGACTCACACAGAGAGCAAATGCTGAAGTCTGAATCCTGGTGCTGACAGCCCACACAACAACATTCTAAACATAATGAATTACACTGTATTCTTTTGTTCTTCAGACAGACCGTATACACAGAGGAGACATACACACTTATTTTTGCATCAGACTTGCAAGTATGACAAGCAGCAATGATAAATTACAAAATTGTGTAACAAAATGAAATGAAAAAAAAAAATAAATATATATATATATATATATATATATATATATATATATATATATATATATATATATATATATATATAACATAATTGCATCTTCAGAGGAAGCAACCCTTACGTTATCGCCTCATTAACAGGGAGGTGAGCAAAAATATGTACAAATATAACAGGTGAAACCATATGAGACCTTCTCTATATCGGAGCTACAGACAGGTGCATAAAGATGCCCACACGGATTTCTAAGTTTAAACTGAATGGTGGGATACCATCCCTCTAATGTAGCCTCAATATTCGGCTGCCATTTTGTGATGGTCTGCACCAATCCAATGAATGTAAATATCAATTAAACACATAATGTAAGTTTGAGCAGGACCCCTACTTATTGTTCCTGTGCACGCAAATTATTTGCACTACTCATTTGTCCACCTAATTTACAATGTTGTTCAACATATGCTAGTTAAAAACAATAAGGATCATAAAAACAATAAAACTGAGCTGTAGGCATTAATAGATATACATAGTAAGCACCGGGCATCAAGATTGGTTGTTTTATACCTAAATCTTGGTATGGTTCTCTATATCTGTATCACTGTCTACTGTCCTCTCTCTAAATCAGACAGAGGTGTGTAGATACAGAGCCAGCCATAGAGATAGGTATATAGAAAGCCAGACAGACGTCACTATTAAGAGAGTTGAATGTAGAGGAAGATATAAAGAAATCCAAACAGCGATCAAAAGAAAAGGAGAGAGAGACAACGTGATCGATATTAGTGACAAATTAGGCTTGGAGTACATATAAAAAACAGAAAGTATAATATAGTGCAGATGGTACGTAAAATACAATAAAATAATTGATGGTGAAGTTAGAACTAGCGATCGACCGGTTATCTGTCTGGTCGATATTATCGGACAATATTCTGTATTTTCAGCAATATCGGTATCTGCCAATAAAGATACCGATATTGCAGATAATGCAGACCAGGGTCGCCATCATATTGTTGATGTAAAGAGTGTATAACAGTCCTCCGCAGCAATAATATTCACAGTAATGTCTTTAAACTACAACAAATATGTTTAGAAATCAGATCTTGTTCTAAATTCCATTTTAGTTGCAACAATTGTGATTACCAAGTCAAATAAATGTCTCAGAATAGCCCTGTCCATTGTCACACCCATAGTCACAACCCTACACTTAAAATATCCCTATTTGTCTATTTGAAATATTGTGAGGTGTGCTTATGATGGAAATGGTAAATAAAATAAAAGAAAAAAAATATATGTGCAAAGTTAAAACAAAAAAACAAGTAGAACACCACATTTCCTTAGGGTTTGCATAGATTATTCATTTTTGTAAAAAGAGAAACATTATCCAGTTAAATGACATTGATTGAATTCATAACTGGCTGCCCTGCCTGGGCTGGCACATTGTTTGTGATGCAGACATTCCAAACTGCTGTCCCTGCCCGCTGCCCCCTCAAAATACATGAAACTATATTAATGACACCCCGAGCAAGAAGCAGCAATATAGTAATATTTATACAGGTATTTTATAATTAGAACTTATTTATATTATTTAATTAGTGTAGACAGTAAAACTATTTTTGTTTTACTAGAGTTTATTTTGGGAATGTTGCAGCACAATTATAGATGAAGCAGTCATGCTGTGGCATGCTCTTTGCAGCTGGGTGTACCTTACAATCCAAGAAAATTGTTACTCACCAAGCTATTTGTCTTCATGTCTACATCATCCCTCCCCCCAACCCCCCACCCCTTCATTTCCCTCTCCTTACCTATTTCATGTATTTAAATGTATGCCCAAACGGAGTCACTGATTCTAGAGTAAACTCAGAGAAAATGGCTCCACTATGCCTAACATTACTTTAGCAAATGAAACTATGTTGTCTTGACAATCTGAACCGTGTGTTCTTATGTCAACATTGAATGGCCGGCGCAAACTTGATCATAAAGTGAAAGCTGGCGCCCCCTACTAAGCAGCGCCCTAGACGGCCGACTACTTGGCCTATAGGAAGCGCCGGCCCTGTGACCCGGATTGTAAATGGGTAGGACATTCCACACGCATATGGGAAATTAAAGGAACAAAGCTACTCCTGGGATGGCCAAAGATTATATATCACCTATTGTTGCATAACTACAACCCCAACATGTTTTGTCAGCCTTTAGAACAGCACTGCATTACATACGAGATGTAGTCCGCAAACTATTAGATCAAGATGCAAAAAAAATATGAACAATTGTACACACCACTCAAAATACAAATCTTTAAACAGAGTTAGATAAGACTGAGGAAGCTAAACTTTGTCGGTGAAACGCGTATCTAGAGCATTACTGAGCTATTTTAAAGTATTACTTGTCAATGATATTTTGTTTGTTTTTATTTCATATATTTGAATAAATTATATACTTTTTATAACCACTTCATCCAGTCCTCCTGAATTGCTGGAAGATAAGGTTTTATGATACTTTACCATACAAGGCTTCAAGTTTGAGCCTCCATTTTGGGATCTACTTTTGTGAGTGTGTATATATATATATATATATATATATATATATATATATATATATATATATATATATATATATATATATATATTTATATATTTATATTTTGCAGGCAGTTTGAAGCAATATTACACTATATTTGCTCTATTTCCTTATTAATTATTTAAGGAAAGGAAGATTCTATACATCATAATGAGGTGTTGCCTAAACAGACCCAGATGCCTACCATACCAATGAGTATTAGCTCTGAACACTGGGTGTTCAATTATTTGCTTTTTTTTCCCCTATATAAAAGTGTTTCTGCACTAATGTATTAATCTGTGTTTTAAAGGTATACACAAGGGAATATTATGATCTTTGAAGATAAGGTTTTCTGGATTCTATTACATCATTTATATTTACACTGTGTGTGTTTCATTGCGATTTTTGTAAATAACGAGGTGAGAGCACTGCACTTTATATATTATATAAGTGCTATACTACTTATTTTGTTTAGATTGTTTGGTGTCTTAAGAGGTAACATAGGGTAGTGTGTAAGCAGCTGACATTTAAATTGGAATTTTTATATTCAAAAAGTAAAATATTCCCTGGAAGAGTGTTTTTGCACAAGCACTTATTAGAGTTAGATTAGAGACTATGCAATATACCAAGTTGTTATATAAACCCTCTGTGTATAGAGCTAAATTATATCTACAATATTTTTAGCATAATTTCTAATGTTACATAAGATACTTGTAAAGGCCAAGAAGCAAAACAACAATACATACTACTGACGGTCTTGCAAAAGAAAAACTGTAAACCTTCCAAGAGTTAAACCCACGTGGGATAAAGCAGTGTCATTGCTCAGGAATCTGGTTAGCTGCTGTAGTTTACTATAATAATGAAAGGAACAATGCAGAGGAGTTACACAATAAACAGCCCCGAGACTCAATATCACAAAGAGAACAGAGTCTGCTAGCATCAGACCTAGAACCTTCATAAATACATCAAGGTTCACAATTGAAGGATGAGAGCACACAGCTTTACAAGACACATATTGTTAAAGGGAATCTAGTGTTGGGAATGCAGAGATTTATTGCCAACACTAAGGTGTCCTCTGGTCCACCTCTCGGTTTACTCACCAGATTCCAGCATTGATGTCCCTCGGTGTTGGGTTAGCGCTCTGCCTCCTTAGTCTTCATCCGCCAGGTGGGGAGCTAATGTGCATGCATGGCGAGAGCCGCAAGTGCATTAGGCCAGAGTGCCGCAATTGCATTGCTTCAATGCTTTCCTATATGTCCTCATGCAGAGCGCAGGATGTCCTCATGCAGAGCGCAAGGACATCTAGCGTGTTAACCTGTGCCATGGCTTACCAGTGTCATTTACTCCTATAACTGAAGCACACAGCACGTTTAGGTGTGTGTTTTTGGTTTTTTTTTTTACATGAAACTCAAATATGGTACACTGTAGTAAACTTGTGCTTTTGTAAGCTTAAATATTATTTAATACCTATTATTTATAACTTAAGTTGGTTGTATATAATATATAGTCCTATATTTTAGCACAAACTGTTATTTTTATATTGATAATCAGTTTTGTAGAGCACATTTCACCTTGATAAATGTTCCAATACCATGTGTAACAGAGACACAAAAGACAAAATAATCGGTCTCTTTTGTAAGGATTTGAAAGTGTGTGACATACTAACAAGAATGTGCAGTAGTGAACAACAGAGTCTGCTGTGAAGAGGTTACCAGGATTGTTGCAGTCATGTGCAATCAATGGGAGATAGAAAATCTTTCCTGTTGGTCACTAAACTATCCACAGTGTACTAAGATACCTGGCCAAAAAAGCTCAGGGAGAACAGTGAAAATATTATTAGAACCAAAAACAGGAAACACTTAAACTCAAATAAAAAATATGCGGTTACTAGAAATGTATTCTACCCCTACACTCTCCTATCTAATAATATTATATAACTTATTACATTTGAAGGAAACTTTAAACTAAGGATGTCTATAATAAATAAATAAAATTACATGTATGTTTAATTACAGTAAACACATAATATACAGCATTTAGCAACATATTGCACCTGGAGGGCAAACCTTACTAATTTTGGCAAGCCTCCCAACTGTTCGATTTACGGGTCCCGTTAGGCTGTCCTGCTTTTGGGGAGGCCAGGGAACTGTCCCCATCAAGCATTGCATGAGAACTGCATTAGACGTGGTCAGGCTATGTTCATGGCTCTAGGACCAGGAAGGCAGCACTGAAACAGTGGTTCCTGCTGCGTGTGCCACTAGTGGGCCAGCCTGAATGACGGACAAGCTGACCTGCCAAAACATTAGTTGGACCTGCCCCTTTCTAGGCAAGGCTGACCCCCTTTGGAGCAGAACTAGTGACATGATAATGCCACTGACCCGCCTCCTTTACCACCCTTCCACCAGTGTCCCAATTCTATGGATGCTGGATTTGTAAGGTATGTTCACAATCCAGTCCTGGAAAGAATAGAGGTATTTAGATATATGTGCATGTACAGCTTGATCTCCTATGTAAATTAGAGGAATCCATAGCATGCTTGTTCCTGACACACAATGTGGCATGGGTTGCAGTTTTTGGTGTTTATTAAAAAATAACTTGTATTATTAATAAAAGCAACCTAAGCAGCTATTTGTTGAACATTCGTTATAACCCGTGAGTTGAGTTAGGTGACTAGTTGTAGTGTAAGTTAACGTAGACCTATATTGGTCTCGGTTATGTTAAAGGGACACTATAGTCACCTGAACAACTTTAGCTTAATGAAGCAGTTTTGGTGTATAGAACATGCCCCTGCAGCCTCACTGCTCAATCCTCGGCCATTTAGGAGTTAAATCCCTTTGTTTATGAACCCTAGTCACACCTCCCTGCATGTGACTTGCACAGCCTTCCATAAACACTTCCTGTAAAGAGAGCCCTATTTAGGCTTTCTTTATTGCAAGTTCTGTTTAATTAAGATTTTCTTATCCCCTGATATGTTAATAGCTTGCGAGACCCCGCAAGAGCCTCCTGTATGTGATTAAAGTTCAATTTAGAGATTGAGATACAATTATTTAAGGTAAATTACATCTGTTTGAAAGTGAAACCAGTTTTTGTTTTCATGCAGGCTCTGTCAATCATAGCCAGGGAAGGTGTGGCTAGGGCTGCATAAACAGAAACAAAGTGATTTAACTCCTAAATGACAGTGAATTGAGCAGTGAAATTGCAGGGGAATGATCTATACACTAAAACTGCTTTATTTAGCTAAAGTAATTTAAGTGACTATAGTGTTCCTTTAAGGATACTGCGAGATTTGGCCCGACAGGTGTTGAGCCAATGATAATATATAAAGAACAACTCATAAAAGGGGTGTCAGAAAAGAACCCAATCCACCATGAGGTCAAAACCAGCATCTCATTCATGAGAAATATAAACAAATGTTACCGTTTTTATCTAACTGCGTAATCAATTCTATTTTTTTTCTCCTGCGAAGAGAGCTTGCACATGCATAAGCAGCCATATCTTCAACTCAGAATCCACGAGAACAGGTTCTTATGATATAGACGGTTTACCAAGTTTCAGATCAGACTCTCTCTTGTTTTGGAAATGAGAAGATATAGGATGTATGTATGGGCAACTGTCAGCAAGCATTATTGGGTTTAAGGACTCATTGGAACGATCACATTCATTAATTGTTTGTTATACTTTTTATTTTTATATTTATTGAAAATATAACACCGACCAAACCAAGTATGTGGCAAGTGCAATTTATGCATACTCAAGAAACCATATATACACTTTGGATTTATATCCATTACCTACCAAGACTTCTAGCTATATACCAAGCCTGTTTATTTGTGATAAATCAATATTTTCTGAACAACCCGAGAGCCTCATCCATCTTTATACTGTATCCAGGAATCATTTAACAGCTTTCCTGGCAAGCCTGAAACTGGACTGACGCTAGAATGTTATAAATAACAGAGTGCTAGAATTCATAGCAAAACAGCATCAAACTAAACATACAAATAATAAACTTTTTTTCTTTCCTTCTATCCTTTTCACACTGCAAAGCTTGACTGATTGCCAAAGAATGATCATTTTAGTTCAAATCACAGTCAGCAAGTCTGGCTAATATGGTTCAAAAGATCAATAGGACAATAACATTTATTTATAAAATATTTTACCAGGAAAGTTACATTGAGATTTATCTTGTTTTTACATGTACAGTTTGACAGTGAATGACAATGAAGTGGTCTGGGTGCAGTTGCCCTGTCCTTTTAACCCTGCAATGTAAAACCGTACAGTGTTTTTTTTTTTTTTTTTTTTTTTTAAATGCATTGTTTAGATCGCAGGGTTAAACCCACCTCTAGTAGCTTTCTTCCTGACAGCCACTAGAGGCGCTTTAGAGGCCCTGACCGAGTAAAACACGGTCACATGATGCAAAACCCCCAAAGGAAAGTATTGATTTAATGCTTTCTACGAGGAGCATTGGATAGGAGCAACGATGGACGCGGGAGATTGAAAGGTATGTAAGCCTTGGCACTAGAAAAATGTGAGTAAAATCCTTTATTTTATAATTTTAATGCATATACAAAGGGGGACGAGCCTATATAACAGGGACAGGAACACTAGAGCATTAGGAACACAGGTTTGTATTGTGAACACTTTAGTGTTTCTTTAACTTGACGGGTCATACAATATTCAGAAGAAATGGATGGGGTGCTTTTTAAACATGATTATTATAATTATCACTACTTAATAAGCCAAAGTAAAGATAATTTAAAATTCCACTTTATTTGGGTTATATCAGTAATATCAAAGAAGTTAACCAGATAGGTTATATTTAGCTTTTAGGCGAGTACACATGCTTAGCAAATTGCTGCGCTGCGCCTATCAACATTTCTTTATAGATTGTAAAGCGCTGCAGAATTTGACGGCACTATATAAATAATAACATAATAAGAATAATAATAATATTATGCATTAAATATGCATTAAATCAATGAGTCTCTATTGGAAACATTCAGCATCTCCATACAGAGCATGGAGATGATGAATGATGGCCCTGCAATCTTTGCAGGATCAAAACAAGGAAGTCCTTCCAGTGGCTGTCCAAGTTACAGTAGTTAGGGGTGGCGTTACGGAGCAGTGTAAACAGTCCCCACCCTGCAGGAAAAGGCCATATGCCCCAGAACTACTTTAAGTTTTATTCCTCCCTATAAGAATGTCAGAAACACAACTGAGTTTTGGTCTCAGGGAGACCTCAACAAGGTATTAATGGATACCCAGGGACAAAATAATCATCAGTAAAATTTTGTAAATGAACCAGAGTTTTACAGTCAAACTGTGAGTATAAAGCCAATAACCTAGAACAGCGGTTCCCAAAGTGTGGGTCGCGACCCACTGGTGGGTCGCAGGGCGATTCCCAGTGGGTCGCGCTGACCCACACATCCAGGGCCGCCGGCTAGTCAGGCAGACTGACACCAGGAGGGAGCCCGGCGGCTTGCCCTGTATGCCGCCGGGCTCCCTCCAGTCAGTCTGCCCAGCAGCTCCGGTCTGCAGCTCCGCCGGGTGCAGAGCTGCAGACTGTGTGATAGGTGTCTCGCGAGCACCCAGAGCATTACCATGGCAACACTCAGGGAGCTCGCGAGACACCTATCACACAGTCTGCAGCTCTGCACCCGGCGGAGCTCAGACCGGAGAGTTACCCCACTGGACCACCATGGAGACACTGGACCACCAGGGAAGGTAGGACACAGCCCACAGACAACCCCCGCCCCCCCCATGTAACCCCTTCACCCCCTGCCCCCCCATATAACCCCTTCACCCCCTGCCCCTCCATGTAACCCCTTCACCCCCTGCCCCTCCATGTAACCCCTTCACCCCCTGCCCCTCCATGTAACCCCTTCACCCCCTGCCCCTCCATGTAACCCCTTCACCCCCTGCCCCTCCATGTAACCCCTTCACCCCCTGCCCCCCCATGTAACCCCTTCACCCCCTGCCCCCCCATGTAACCCCTTCACCCCCTGCCCCCCCATGTAACCCCTTCAACCCCTGCCCCCCCATGTAACCCCTTCACCCCCTGCCCCCCCATGTAACCCCTTCACCCCCTGCCCCCCATGTAACCCCTTCACCCCCTGCCCCCCCATGTAACCCCTTCACCCCCTGCCCCCCCATGTAACCCCTTCACTCCCTGCCCCCCCATTTAACCCCTTCACTCCCTGCCCCCCCATGTAACCCCTTCACTCCCTGCCCCCCATGAAACCCCTTCACTCCATGCCCCGCCATGTAACCCCTTCACCCCTTGCCCCCCATGTAACCCCTTCACTCCCTGCCCCCCCATGAAACCCCTTCACCCCCTGCCCCCCATGAAACCCCTTCACTCCATGCCCCCCCATGTAACCCCTTCACCCCCTGCCCCCCCCCATGTAACCCATTCACCCCCTGTCCTCCCCCAAGTAACCCCTTCACCCCCTGTCCTTCCCCAAGTAACCCCTTCACCCCGTCCTTCCCCAAGTAACCCCTTCACCCCCTGTCCTTCCCCAAGTAACCCCTTCACCCCGTCCTTCCCCAAGTAACCCCTTCACTCCCTGCCCCCCATGCAACCCCTTCACTCCCTGCCCCCCATGCAACCCCTTCACTCCCTGCCCCCCATGCAACCCCTTCACTCCCTGCCCCCCAATGTAACCCCTTCACCCCCTGCCCTCCCCCATGTAACCCCTTCAGCCCCTGTCCTCCCCCAAGTAACCCATTCACCCCCTGTCCTCCCCCAAGTAACCCCTTCACCCCCTGTCCTTCCCCATGCAACCCCATCACCCCCTGTCCTTCCCCATGCAACCCCTTCACTCCCTGCCCCCCATGCAACCCCTTCACTCCCTGCCCCCATGCAACCCCTTCACTCCCTGCCCCCCAATGTAACCCCTTCACTCCCTGCCCCCCAATGTAACCCCTTCACTCCCTGCCCCCAATGTAACCCCTTCACTCCCTGCCCCCCCATTAAATCCCTTCACTCCCTGCCCCCCCATGTAACCCCTTCACCCCCTGCCCTCCCCCCATGTAACCCCTTCACTCCCTGCCCCCCCATGTAACCCCTTCACTCCCTGCCCCCCCATGTAACCCCTTCACTCCCTGCCCCCCATGTAACCCCTTCACCCCCTGTCCTCCCCCAAGTAACCCCTTCACTCCCTGACCCCCCATGTAACCCCTTCACTCCCTGCCCCCATGTAACCCATTCACACCCTGCCCCCATGTAACCCCTTCACCCCCTGTCCTCCCCCAAGTAACCCCTTCACACCCTGCCCCCATGTATCCCCTTCACCCCCTGTCCTCCCCCAAGTAACCCCTTCACACCCTGCCCCCATGTATCCCCTTCACCCCCTGTCCTCCCCCAAGTAACCCCTTCTCCCCCTGCCCCCATGTAACCCCTTCACCCCCTGTCCTCCACCAAGTAACCCCTTCACTCCCTGCCCCCCATGTAACCCCTTCACTCCCTGCCCCCCAATGTAACCCCTTCACTCCCTGCCCCTCCATGTAACCCCTTCACTCCCTGCCCCTCCATGTAACCCCTTCACTCCCTGCCCCCCCCTGTAACCCCTTCACCCCCTGCCCCCCATGAAACCCCTTCACTCCATGCCCCCCATGTAACCCCCTTCACCCCCTGCCCTCCCCCCATGAAACCCCTTCACTCCATGCCCCCCCATGTAACCCCTTCACCCCCTGCCCTCCCCCTCATGAAACCCCTTCACTCCATGCCCCCCCATGTAACCCCTTCACCCCCTGCCCTCCCCCATGTAACCCCTTCACGCCCTGCCCTCCCCCATGTAACCCCTTCACGCCCTGCCCTCCCTCAATGTAACCCCTTCACTCCCTGCCCTCCCTCAATGTAACCCCTTCACTCCCTGCCTTCCCCCATGTCACCCCTTCACTCCCTGCCCCCCTCCCCTCAAACTGTAACCCCTTCACTCCCTGCCCTCCCCCATTGTAACCCCGTTACTCCCTGCCCTCCCCCATTGTAACCCCTTCACTCCCTGCCCTCCCCCCAATGTAACCCCTTCACTCCCTGCCCTCCCCCCAATGTAACCCCTTCACTCCCTGCCCTCCCCCAATGTAACCCCTTCACTCCCTGCCCTCCCCCATGTCACCCCTTCACTCCCTGCCCCCCTCCCCACAAACTGTAACCCCGATACTCCCTGCCCTCCCCCATTGTAACCCCATCACTCCCTGCCCTCCCCCCAATGTAACCCCTTCACCCCATGATTACCATGATGTTCCAATGTTATGCACCTAAAGCTTATTGCCATGCTGTGCCAAGTTTATGTATTTAAAGCTGCCATGATGTTCAGAATTTATGCCTCTAAAGCTGGTTGCCATGGTGTGCTGCTTGTAAGCCTCTAAAAATGATTGCCATGGTGTGCCAATTGTATGCACCTAAAGCTGATTGCCATGATTTGCCAAGTTTATGCATCTAAAACTGATTGCTATAGTGTGCCAATTTTATGCATCTAAAGCTGACATAATGTTCCAATTGTATGCCTGTAAAGCTGATTGCCACGGTGTGCCAATTGTATGCCTCTAAAGCTGATTGCTATAGTGTGCCAATTGTATGCCTCTAAAGCGGTTTGCCATGGTGTGCCAGTTTTATGCCTCTAAAAGTAATTGTCATGATGTGCCAATTATGTGCATCTAAAGCGGATTGCTATGGTGTTCACTTTTTAAAATATGAATTAAAAGCAAGTGGGTCTCGAAAAATTACCGTTTTGAAAAGTGGGTCTCGGACCATAAAAGTTTGGGAAGCCCTGACCTAGAATATCATTCTGCAGTTGCAAGTAAAAATTAATATTAAATAGCAGCACCAGATATGGCTCATTATCTCAAAAACGAGTCTAAAACCATAGCCAACAGAAAATTATTTTAAAAAAGATTCTTGATCCGAAAGCAACAGCAGAAAGAATCAAAATAGAACATGGCTAACCTTCAACAATACGTCTGGAGCAAAGACTCTCTTATCCAGAACACCCACGCCAATACAGTAGCTTCATTATTTGACAATGAGATTTCCAGTGCTTCTTTTAGAGATGATCTCTGTAACAAGAAACCAATATAAATACATTGTTGAAATGTCAAAAGGCATCAAATAATAAGGTTTAAAATTATACAGAATAAAATTTTTAGTACATACTTTATACCATTTAGTAGATTGTAAACATGCATCCCAACATTCGTCCTCTTGGTGAGACAGTCCTGACTTTGATGTTCAGGGCACCAAAATCACTACAGTACCCTGCACTAATTATGGTGCTCGGATTGTCCTTTAACAAAGGAGTATACTTGGTCAATGGTTGTATAACAATACTAAAAATCATATTAGCACGGCACCCAAAGACTCAGGATAATCTAGCCGCAAATTCTCACATATAGTTAATCAAATCCTTATGGCTTTAGATGCAAATGAACCATTTATGCACCAGCAACATTTTGCTCCTCAGTGGACCATTATTCGAAGTACTGTGCATTTAAGCCTCTATTTAGTTTACAGGCAAATCTCAACCTACTCATCTGAGTTTCCTGAAATGTTACAATTTAGTTGATTACACCAGATAGATTGTTACACACATAAGCTTTGACCTCAAAGACTTCCGTACACACTGGTGCTTTTTGCCTTTTTGAGTAAAGATTCAGTGACGCAAAAACAGCTTTAGCTTAATAAAATGTATTCAAATCACTTTGCAGCCTTAGCCATACCGCAATGGGGGAAGAAAATGTTTTACAGCAGTGTGTTTAATTTCAAATGTTTTATCTACTACTTGAAATTCAAAAGGAAGTTTAAAAATGTGATCTTTTTTTAGGAAGTCTGGAGAGTGGCTGTCCAAGTCTCAGCCAGAGGAGGTGAAAACAATAAACAAAGTAATTTAAAACCGATTTGTCATACCACACCTCAAAAAATGTATTTCATAAAATCTTAATGAAACTCACATTGACCGTAAAAAGATGTCATAAGACAAAGTAGGGACTACTTTGTCTTATAGTCTTTCCATGCACTTGATAAAAAAGGTGAAGCTACCACTGTCAAGTTCTCAGCCATGAAAAAAATAAAAAAATAAATAAAAGCTCTCTCTTTAGGGACTCCTACGTCCTTGCGAGATCATGCATTAACATCAGTATTGAACACTCTCACATATGCAAGTGCACAGCACCGTCTGCTCCGAACAGATGAAATAAAGAGGATACTGTGGTAGAAGATAGCCGCAGCTGTAAGGTTTCAAATAAGTAAAACTCGCCTTTCCCTGCACCCCTCAGAGATACCGGAAGGTGACAGAGCCGTCTTAAATCCAAAAAGACAGATAACGGACTAGTGCGGGGTCATAATATACTCACTAAAATGGCTTTATCAAGCTAAAGTTGTTTTGGTGCTTCTGAGCTTCTCTTTAAATCATATATGTAAAGGGCTATGTATATATTATATATGGCTACTATATTCTACATACTGTAGCTTGTTGATGTATTATTGAATAAACTGCATTATTTCCCATTCAAAATGCCTGAGGATATGCAGTGACCCATTGTACATAGTATAGCCTCTGAATTAAATAAAGTAGGCAACTCTTGCATATAAAGTAATGATTAGTCAAGCAATTGCTGTGAACTACTAAGACAAATCGGAGTATCAGGATAAGGATTGGATAAAATGCGTAATAAGGTTAGATGATGGACATACATACAGCCTATACAAGACATTTTAGCCCTTAGTTAGAAAAATGAATTGTAGGATGCTTCTATTTTCTATTCATTGCATACATAAAGCATTAAAAAGAAAACATTAAACAAATAAAATATAACCTAAGGAGAAAATCTAATTGGATTCAACCTTCCTTACATAAAACAGGAAGTGGTTGATATATCTTGGCCAATCTTGGCCTCCTACTCATTTGAGATGGAGGAAGCACTGACTGAACAAGGCACTTTTGCAAAAATAATAAATGGGAGTCCAGTTCTGTTCGAATGAGCATCCAGTCATAATGTGTGTATTGAATTCAACACAGGTCAGTGGAGGCTGTACTGTATTGCTTATAACACCTTTGCAAAACCATAACACACAGGTTATAGTTTTCCTAGGGTGTTTTAAGCAGTACAGAGATATATATATATACATACACACACACACATATAGCAATGGCACCACTGATTGGCTAGCAGTCAGCTGACACTCTAAGCCAATCAGTAGCCCCCCATTCATAATAAAATTTTAAAAAAATAAAAACCTTATAATGTACCTTAAAACATGTACACTATAACCAATATGTAAAAATGCACTTCGGTATACTTCAGTGATTCAGAGGTCATGGTGCTTGGAGTTTGTATGTGCAGAGTTGCATCGTGATATACAAATTCTACACACAGACTGTAGCGGAGAGGTAGTATAATCCACAGGGTCTCCGCTGGTAGACAGGAAAAGCAGGTAATAATCCAAGTAGGCAGATACAGCATGCAATAATCCAGGTAGCGTTATAAGAATCCTTCCCTCCCAAGAACTAGACGACACATAGGCTGGGAGTCAACTGAGCTTTTAATCACAGGTCACCGTATTTATGGGATTCCCCATGCAAGGGGTTTCCCTACTGACATTTCAGGGGTTGTACAGTAGAGGACTACATAGGGAACTGAATAATCTGAACATTTCTCCCATCATGCCCTGCTGCACGAGAGGGATACTCCCACTAGAATATACAGTTAAGTGGATTATCCCTCCGTGCAGCAGAACCAATATTTTACATGAAAATACATAACTTTTATAATATTCATTAGATTTAAACGAATGGACGTTCGGTAGATAGCTGGGGTCTGAGAGCACATTTCGTGAAAGTACCGCTCAGATCCCAGCTTAAATAACCGAACGCCGCATGAAATACACATTGCATTAAAGTTGCCGCGTGGTCAGTAGCCGAACGGCGGCCACCCTGAATCCTTCTAATTACCGATTGCAACACTGTTGCAATCCTTAATGGGAGCCACACGACCTCCTGTGTGTGGTCTCCCTTCGGTAGTTTGGTTGTTTCACCAACAGTGTTGAAATTCACTGTTCGTGAAACGATTTTGCAGGAAGGCTGGCGGCTTTCATGCCGCCAGCAGAACCACACTACATACACTTGGTTCTTAAAGGTATACATACACACTTGTAATGAAATACAGTTTAAAGTGGCTGGATTTGCCACACAGACATATAGAGTTTAACCCCTTTGTTGCCAGAAGCATAACTACACCGCACGGCGTCATTAGGGCACAAGAGTTCCAGGTTGGTAGATGTCAATTATGTGCATATTTCTGTACTCAGAAGGTCATTTACTGGTTGAGACCATTCTGGTGATGGTCTCAACCAATGAGATTGTTAATCTTGTTTCAAGGAGATCCATTGCCAATGATATGGATCTCCTTGAAACAAGAGATTCGTGCAAATGATAAAGAAACATGTACAGATATCATATCTTGGGAGAATTAACCCTGAAATATTGATTGAACACGATTAAACAATGAAGCCTGGAGTGTTACTTCAACCAAAATATCTCCCCCCCCCCCCCCCCCCCCAAAAAAAAAAAAAAAAGTTTTAGTACAACACTGTTTTTTGGTTAAAGAGCCCTTACTAGTATGCCCACCTTCATCCTCCCCAAAAGAGAAATTTTAGATCCTGTGTCAAGATGTAAAGGAAAAGTTCTTTCTGGAGCATCATCATCCCAAAGGAAGGCTAAAGGGAGGATTTAACTGGGAGGACTTGGGTGTCTTGGTCATCTGAAGACATATGCGCATAGAATTCACATTAGCCAACCCAGAAAGCTAATTCCACACTAGGTTAGGGTGCTGCCGAATATGGAACTACACCATCAACAGTACTGGGCTTTAACTCAAATCACTAAAGTGGTCAAGATGATTGGAGTACTCTTTAAAACTGATTTTAATTAATAAGGACAATGATAATAGCTCTGACAGCGTTACCAGTAGAAAAAAGTTGTGACATTTTTCTATTGCAATTGTACACTCATGAGATACGCGGGAAAAGTCAGAAAATCGTTTTGTTTGTATACAGACGCTGAGCTGTTTATCCCTAAACAGTGCGATAGATATGAA
This sequence comes from Pelobates fuscus, assembly GCF_036172605.1. Taxonomy (NCBI): domain Eukaryota; kingdom Metazoa; phylum Chordata; class Amphibia; order Anura; family Pelobatidae; genus Pelobates; species Pelobates fuscus. Next base: position 220,244,982 of record NC_086322.1, read on the forward strand.
CCAAAAATAAATAAATACTGGCCTAACTGCCAAAGCAAGCGGTCGCACGACTTTTGAGCTCCTGGAAACAAAGGCCCAAATCGGCATTTTGCAGCCTTCCTTACCGGCACTTTTGGGCTCTGGCAGACCCCCAAACTATACCTCCTACCATGGGGAAGAAAAGCAAGAAGATGAGACCTGATAAACCCCGCGAGGGGATGACCATCGGCGATATGTGGCGGCAGGCAAACAGCACGCAAGAGTCCAAAATGGCGGCCCTCATGGGAGAATGCTCGGACTTCTCCAACGACCAGTCCACGGATCTGGGCGAGGGGTACTTACCCGCACTAGCAGCCGCACCGCTGACCCCAAGGCCGAACCCAAACGCCGCTCCGGTAACAACGGCCATAATGAAAGAGCTCCTGGCAGATCTGCAGCGGAACCTCATGGCTGATATGGCCACTATTCGCAAGGATATACAGGGCCTGACAGGCCGCCTTGTAGACCTCGAAAAAACCTCCACGGAAAACACCAAACACATAGCATCCCTACAAACGGCAGTCCACGACCTGCAACAACAAAACCTCATGTACTAACGCCGATTCGCGGCCCAGGAAGACACACGACGGCGCAACAATCTTAAAATAAGGGGGATCGCAGATACCGTCCCCGAAGAGGAGCTACCACACATGGTGAGGCGCCTGATAGCAGCCCTAATGACACCACGGCAGGCAAAAACCCTGGAGATAGAGGGAATATTCTGCGTGCCCAAACCGCAGAAAGCACCCTCAGCTGCCCCAATGGACCTTATAGTCCAGTTTCGACACATGAAGGACAAAATGGCGCTGATAACGGCGTCCAGAGACAAGCTGCCATACCGCTTTGAGGAAATGGAGGTCAACTTTTATGCCGACCTGTCGGGCAGCACCCTAGCCTGGCGCAGGGAATTTCGCCCACTCACGCTAATACTGCAGCAGCGCCAAATCCGCTACCGTTGGCATCTCGCACGGTCCCTAACCATCTTCCATGGAGATATGATTCACACAGCCCAGGACGTTAAGGAGGCCGCAACTATCATTCAAAACATGGGCCTCATCGGCACTGCCTTGACCCAAGACAACCCGCCCACGGCATCCAAAAACCGGCACCGTTGGAACCCACAAACTGCGGCAGTGTTTCAACCCCGATCCTCTGCGGCAGTGCCCTCGGACCGAGCCGCAACCTAGGGGCCACGGAACTCACTTCATACTACACTTTGGCCGAGAACTGGACATTACAGCTCCACTCCCCCCACGGCGGACAGGCCTTGGAATCCAAGGCCTTCTACAGCAATGCCAATGCCCTCTAACTGTTAATTATTATTTGACGCTTGTTTTCTATACTGAATATGTTATAGCTGTTACTTAGAGTTAGATAGGACGATAGATCAACCCACCAGGGACAAAATCCACGACCACACCAGCAGACACCAGGGATAGGATCTTCACACACAGTAGGACACGGACACACACCACACTCATATGGCCCATATGTCAGCCATGCACAACCTTCACGGGCACCCGGACAGCCCACACACTAGACCCCGGAAACCCGGCCTTATACCAGCTTTTATTTCTCCCTAGTTCTCCCTCTATAGTTTTTTTTTTTTTTTTATATTCTTTATTTTTGTTGTGCAGATATTGACAAATAGGCTTACATAGACATATCCATTGGTTAAGGTAAAACATAACAGGGTACAGGAGCATTACAAGATATGACAAGAGTGTTGCACAATTTTTTTTTTTGTATGACAAGCAGGCTTAGTATGATACGCTGTAGTAAAATGTTCATGCTAAACAAAACTTCGCATGAGAAGACAACAAAATGCAGGTAGTAGCATAATACGTGTTACATGACTGTTGTCTGGAGAGGGGTTCCACCCCGCAGGACTCCATGTGATAGGCGTGAGAGTCCAATTAGTGTTGCTTAGGAGTATGGGGAGGCAGGGTACTTCAGCGTGGTAGCGAGCATGGAGCAGCACACTTGGACATCCCAGGTGTCCCTCAGCCTGTGCCTTTGAAGGGCAGTAATGTCCCGGATATCGGTGCTAATTAGCAAGCTCTGTGGGGTAAGTGCCAGTGAGAGGGTACCTTGATGTTATATCAGATGTTGGGGCAGTCAGCATTCCGTGGTGTGTTGCCGTCCGGCTGGTAGCTCTCCTGTCTGTCTAACATAGGAAGCCACAGGTGCAGGCGACTGGGCTTTATTCTCCGGTGAGTTGGCGCTGATGGACAGGATCTCGTTCGCCCTTGTGCAGCTTTGTCCAGAGTTGTGTGCACCCAGTTGCATGATCTGGAACAAGCGGGTCCGCCGCGTGGGTAGGCTGTAAGCAGGCCTTCATAGGAGCAGGCCTAGGTCTGGCAGCCATCTTGCTTTGGGCCTTGAGCTCACGTGGTGGTATAATGTTGCCTCCGAGAGCCGTTACGGGATGAGGACCGGGATAACCCCCCCGGTCCAAAGGGGGGGGGATCGGGACCGGGCCCGCAGTGATGCAGCTCCTCCGTTGGGCCCCGTAGGGCAGGATAGTGGAGCGGCGGCCGTCCAGTCCACTCACCGCCGGGCTAGTCTCGCTTGGTACGGCAGAGATCTCTCCCCCGAGGGACTTAAACTCCAGGAGTAAGCCTCTCCTCGGCTCCGGTGGCCCTTATGCATCGAGGGTCGCAGTTGTGGGTCAGGTAAGTAGCCAACATTCCCGGTTTTCAGGCTTATTATTATGAGATTTGCAGGAGCTGGTCTCTCCTGCGACCGTTCAGGTCGGCGGCCCGGCCCCGCCCCCTCCCTCTATAGTTACCCACACCGCTGACACCAATGTCCCACAGTGTTGGCAACTACAGGCCCAGCATGTAAGCATGGAGGCGACACCCCAGCGGTTCCACTTAGCGACTTAGGGCATACCCATGCCCACTCAGATACGGCGGACAGCCCTGTATATAACTAACTATCTTACTGAAGTAACTTCAAGCCTCAGCCTATACATCACACAACGACAATTCCCGCTCTACCAAATGCGCACCCTAAGCGAGAACCCTCACACACATTATCATCCACCTTACAGCAACATGTTGTATGTTGTATTTTTTATGCTGAATATTATCTTGATTTAAATTGTTTTTATATGCTCTTGTTATCGTTTGTACATACAAAAAAACTAAAAAACTCATTCTGCATACCCACAGTATGTGAAATATTCTCACTGTGACCTTTTGTATACCTATAATCTGTCAACCAATGTACACCGTATTTTTGGCAATGTAAACAGTATCTTTGGTACATCTGCAAAATGAGAAAAAATAAAGAATTTAAAGAAAAAAAAATAAAAATAAATACTATTTATTAAAAATTTACTAAATACGGATCGGTTTCTAAATCTATTATCCTACCTTATTTGCAGTACATAAAAATGCAAACGTATATTTTTAAATTATTCAAAAAAAGGATTAAAAAAAAAATATATATATATATACCGGGTATATATTTTTATACCAGAAATGTATCATCCACTATACAATACTGCATTAATACAGAATTATATATTCAGCTTTCACATCAGGAGGTTTAAAATGTTCCTCAATTTAAAAGTGAAATCACAAGATGAGTGACAAAACAAAAAAAAAAAAAACATTGAGTTGATATCTTTCCAGCAATTAAAAATTTGTACACAAATTCAAACTGTGCAGCGGTTGCATTTACACCTTGCTGTTCTGTCCCTCAAAGCTCATCAATCACAAGGTAAAAGGTACTTTATATGTGTACAAGGGGATGGAAGCCAAACAGAGCATGAGAAAGTACATGTTACATTTGCGAACCCGCCAGGAGCTGTCAAATTGCATGATTTCATGATTTTTTTAATATACCTACTGTATTCTGTTTCGATGTGAATGCCTCTGGGATTACACCACCAGACCAACACAGAATTATTATGAGCACGTTTCATCAAAGATACAGCAAAGGCTCATATAGAAAGAAAAAAAAAATACCCCAAAACACACATTTATGAAAGAACCTAAAAATGTGCTCAATGAAGTGGTGTTTCTTTAACCCATATAATAAATACACAATGTGAATTCATATTACCAGCTATGATCTCCCTTTGATGCAAACGGTTACATTTACTTCAACTCAAGTGTAAAAAAGAACTTTTGAGCCTTGATACATTTGAATATATGTCTCATTCATGCCAATTTTAGACCTGTGCAGAGTATTTTATAAAATGAAAGAGGACCACTCACTGAAGTGGTTTCTTCATTTGGTTTTGATTTTGGCCCCTGACCAGGGCTGGCCCTAGGCCTTTAGACACCCTGTGCGAAAAATCTTCACATATCCCCTCCTTGGTCACAACCCTCCCTGAGTACTTCCCTCATCCAATACCTCACATTCGTATTAACCCCAAAACAAAGAGATTAGAATTATTGTGTAAAATAAGTGCGTGTAGTGTTGGCATCTGAACGCATGGAGGAATTGTGTGTAGGTGTGGTATTTGAATGCAGGGGCATAATATATGATAATTAACCATAAAAATGTAACTGTTTATGGACAAATTTCGATAATGCTAAACTGGGCTTAGAGATGGCTTGAATGTCATGTGAATGTAGTTCACAAATTCCTATGTAGTCCATGAAACATGTTTAACCTCCTGCCTCCCACTATCTCTCTGTCCTTGTCTCTTGTGTGAAAGTGTGGGTTTATGACAGCATATGCGTTTGTAATGTGTGTGAGACTGCAGATGTAAGCTGTGAAAGTGAGCCTGTGGGTAACGTGTTTATTTAACTATGGGCAAAAAGTTCTACGTGCCAGGGTGGGTTGGAGTAGATCGGGGTCTGGGACTTAGTGTGTGATATTGCATGAGTGAACGTGACGAGGAGGAGGTATATGTAAGTGGGTGAGTATTACTAGGAGAAGGGAAAATGGCAGGGTGTGACACTGTGGTGGGTACTATGACCGTGTGTTCCATAGCACATAGTGGATTGAAGGAGGTGTATGCAGTCGAAGTGGTGAGTTTGGGTCTTAAATGGCGCGGTGTAAGTATAATGGGGTTGGGTGTTATATGACAGAGAGGGTATTATGTCAAGGTAGGGGTGTATGTCAGGGTTTGTATTATGACAAGGTGGGGTTGTATATGGCAGGGAGAGTATTATGGCAGCGTGGGTGTTATAGGACAGGTTGTGGTGTATATGGCAGTGTCGGTATTATGACCACGTATTGGATTTATGACAGGGAGGGTAGTATGATAAAGTGGGGATTGGAGTTATATGGCAGGGCGAGTATTATAATGAAGTGGGGATTGGGGATTATATGGCAGGGAGTGTATTAAGATAACGTGGGTGGTATATAACTGGGTGGGTATGATATGGATATGAGCATTATGTATACAGTTTTTGCTCCCCATTCATGGTGGTGAAGGAACAGCAAGCAGGTGCTGCTCTGTTCCAAGGGGCAGGGGATCTAGAGAGACTGACTATGATCCCTTCCAAAAGGAGCGACCTGCTGGTAAACTCCATAAGGACTTCTCTGGTGCTCAATGTTGAGTCAGAGCACAGGCTGGGAATCCCTTCAGCTGTGCTCTGACTTACTAACTGAGTGCCATTGAGGGAGATTATTATGTCTGCATCAGCAGGGGGTAAAGTGTGAGATGTCACCACCGGACCACCAGGAAATCCTTTTTATGTAGTACATTGACTACCCGGCAATATATTTAATATAAAATGTAATTACACTTTTCATTGGGGCGGCAGTATCCTCGGATGCAGTGAACCCCCCTGCCAGGGTGCCACAAAATGGCCATTACTGTTGTGAGGTGTGACAGCCACATGGCGCTCCTGTTGCCATGGCACCCTGTGCAGCCGCAGAGCTAGCACAACCCAAAGGCTGGCCCTGCCCCCGACTAGACGTTTTCAGATTCAGTGGCACCTCTATCTTCCTCTTTAAATTCTTGGCTGATAAGATTGGCAGTATTTGTATACAAATCTAATGTGTATATATGATAAGTTGAGAGCTGGGACTCTATGGGGGAGGAGGGCACATGATCTAATAACTTGCCTGGAACACAAACCTTCTACAGGGAGTGCAGAATTATTAGGCAAGTTGTATTTTTGAGTATTAATTGTATTATTGAACAACAACAACCATGTTCTCAATGAACCCAAAAAACTCATTAATATCAAAGCTGAATATTTTTGGAAGTAGTTTTTAGTTTGTTTTTAGTTATAGCTATTTTAGGGGGATATCTGTGTGTGCAGGTGACTATTACTGTGCATAATTATTAGGCAACTTAACAAAAAACAAATATATACCCATTTCAATTATTTATTTTTACCAGTGAAACCAATAGAACATCTCAACATTCACAAATATGCATTTCTGACATTCAAAAACATAACAAAAACAAATCAGTGACCAATATAGCCACCTTTCTTTGCAAGGACACTCAAAAGCCTGCCATCCATGGATTCTGTCAGTGTTTTGATCTGTTCACCATCAACATTGCGTGCAGCAGCAACCATAGCCTCCCAGACACTGTTCAGAGAGGTGTACTGTTTTCCCTCCTTGTAAATCTCACATTTGATGATGGACCACAGGTTCTCAATGGGGTTCAGATCAGGTGAACAAGGAGGCCATGTCATTAGATTTTCTTCTTTTATACCCTTTCTTGCCAGCCACGCTGTGGAGTACTTGGACGCGTGTGATGGAGCATTGTCCTGCATGAAAATCATGTTTTTCTTGAAGGATGCAGACTTCTTCCTGTACCACTGCTTGAAGAAGGTGTCTTCCAGAAACTGGCAGTAGGACTGGGAGTTGAGCTTGACTTCATCCTCAACCCGAAAAGGCCCCACAAGCTCATCTTTGATGATACCAGCCCAAGCCAGTACTCCACCTACACCTTGCTGGCGTCTGAGTCGGACTGGAGCTCTCTGCCCTTTACCAATCCATCCATCTGGCCCATCAAGACTCCCTCTCATTTCATCAGTCCATAAAACCTTAGAAAAATCAGTCTTGAGATATTTCTTGGCCCAGTCTTGACGTTTCAGCTTGTGTGTCTTGTTCAGTGGTGGTCGTCTTTCAGCCTTTCTTACCTTGGCCATGTCTCTGAGTATTGCACACCTTGTGCTTTTGGGCACTCCAGTGATGTTGCAGCTCTGAAATATGGCCAAACTGGTGGCAAGTGGCATCTTGGCAGCTGCACGCTTGACTTTTCTCAGTTCATGGGCAGTTATTTTGCGCCTTGGTTTCTCCACACGCTTCTTGCGACCCTGTTGACTATTTTGAATGAAACGCTTGATTGTTCGATGATCACGCTTCAGAAGCTTTGCAATTTTAAGAGTGCTGCATCCCTCTGCAAGATATCTCACTATTTTTGACTTTTCTGAGCCTTTCAAGTCATTCTTTTGACCCAATTTGCCAAAGGAAAGGAGGTTGCCTAATAATTATGCACACCTGATATAGGGTGTTGATGTCATTAGACCACACCCCTTCTCATTACAGAGATGCACATCACCTAATATGCTTAATTGGTAGTAGGCTTTCGAGCCTATACAGCTTGGAGTAAGACAACATGCATAAAGAGGATGATGTGGTCAAAATACTCATTTGCCGGGGGGCGGAGCCAACAGCCAAGGCGAGCGGTCGCAACTCCAGCGAGCTCCGTGCTGTATGAGCAAATTTACAGTCTAAATCTATGAATATCACCCCCCAAATCGACAAAAGAACCACGCTGCTTACCCCGACAATCTAGGGGGAAATGGGGAAGAAAAACAAAAAACTTAAATCGGACGGGACTCGCCCAGGCGCAAGTATTGGGGACCTGTGGCGGAGAGCATGTGAAGCCCAAGAGTCCCACATGGCAGACTACACAGACTTTGCAGACGACCTCACTAACTCTGATGCCCTAACCTCGGACCAAGAAGAGGTGACCTTGCCCACTACCCGACCACCGACGCAACCTAAGATACCGTCGGATGCGACCCCGGTCACGAAGGCCGAGATGAAGGAGCTGCTGACAGAGCTCCGACTGGGCCTCCAGGCTGACATGGCGGGTATGAAAAAAGACATTCAGGGCCTATCGGACCGAATGAGTGCCGTCGAGCGAGACTCCAAGAGCCATACACAGCAACTCACCGCGCTGCAGCGAGATGTAGTCTCCTTACAACGACAGCACCTGCAGGTAGACCAAAAAATGGCGGCGATGGAAGACACGAGGCGGGCCCAAAACCTCAAAGTAAGGGGAATTACAGACTCAATCTCCGACGCCGAGGTGCCCCACCTCATACGACGCCTGGTAAGCACGATCCTCCCCGCAAAGCAGGTCAAAGGTATATGCATTGAAAACACATTCCGCATACCCAAACCCATGACTGCCCCAGCGGCGGCACCCCGGGACATAATTACATTTCAAAAGCGTCAAGACAAAATGGCACTAATGGCCGCCCTCAGGGGACACACTCCATATATATTTGAAGACATGTCCCTCACATTTTATGCGGACCTGTCTAGAGGTACGATGGCATGGCGCGCATCACTTAGGCCTCTCACCGCCTTACTCCGCGCACACAGCATAAAATACCAGTGGCGAACACCCCATAAACTACAGGTGCTTAGGGGGGACGATACCTACCTGATAGCCGACCTAACAGAGGCAAGAAGACACCTGGCGGTCTGGGGCCTCCCTCACGACGCCTTGCAACAGCCTACCAAACCCACCACCACTCATACATGGAATCCGGCCACCTCCGAGACATTTGTCCCGAGAAGAACCACCCCAACGGTACCATCAGTGAGCCAACCATGACACCTTCCATGGAATTAAGGATCCTCGCTTCTCCACTATTGCGGTTCCCTGGGCTATAAGAACTGTATTGTTCATATAGTGGATTACCCCCTAAAGAACACAAAGAACACCAAGAACATTTTTTCTTCGATTTGATTTACCCATTTACTTAGGAACTATCCGACACCAAGATGCCGCAGCACTATATCAGAAAAATGATCCACCCAACTACTCTCTAGACTGGGCGACCCCGCATAGGTCCCCTATATATTTGACAGAACTTTTACAGAAACCCGTTGGCCCAGTTTATTCGACAGTTTGTTTTTTGTGTTTTGTTCTTCCTATAGGCTTTTCCATAGGCTCTTACTATATCTCCCCCAGGGGGAAGCTGCAACTAGATAGGCCTTATGGCATGGTAGACTGAGGGCAAGTTCAATGCCTTTCATACGGATAAAATCGCACTTAGAGTCCGTTAATTAGTCAGTGGCCCTATTTCTGCTAATTACCTACACAGAGAGTCCGGTGTCCCAGGGCACGCAGACTCGCCCAACTGATATAACCGAATAACTGTATTGTGATTGTGATTATGTTATGCTGAGCTGCTCTGGTCTATTTTGCTATGCATGCACTGAATGGCGCTAGTTATGTGTCCAATGTCTCATTATACCACAGCGCGCAAGATACCTATCGCTAGTAATCAGCCTATCTCCCCTGGGCAAACTATGTCACTGAGCAACCAGCCACTGAGCTGACCCCCTCCCCCCCCCAATTATTTGTTTAGCCTACCATTGCCTCCACGCAGGCTTTGAAAGTAACAATCCACCAATGACCACCCTCAATCTCTAGCGCAGTCAAGATGATGTGTGTAACTGTTCTGTTCTATATAAACGAGCAATTCACAGGTCCGGCTGAGCAGTGCAGAGAACAAGAAAAACTCCCGGAAAGCGACACCAATGCATGTAAAAATGTATAGCACTATCCTATGCCCAAGTACTAAGTACCCAAGTCAGAATAAATGCTCAACCAGGCAGTCTAGGCATAGTAAACATGATTAGCAACACCCAAACGTCTAGAACCACTCTTATATTATACCATGCTATTTAGTTATCTTTAACCTAGTATCTCACCTCTTGATAAGCGGACCAGGCCGAACTCCTCGTCAAACGACAATAATATATATACAAATAAATGTGCAATGTCCTCTAATGCCTCATTATTGTAACACTGTGTTGAAAAACTGTTTACCCATGCTGTTGAGGCTTTGTAAACATAATATGTTTTATTTGTGCACAAATAAAATAAAGAATTTAAAAAAAAAAAAAAATACTAATTTGCCTAATAATTCTGCACACAGTATAGTCACAAACACTCAAATAACACTATTAACAAAAACATATGGTCTATATTGGAGCCTGCATACATTTTGTGAAAAATTGGCATTCGTAGCTACCCAGCTCTTTCGGAAGGTGGACTACTTCAGTATGGAGGAATTGACAGTTAAGCTCAGGGGTGCCTATAGTTCTATTAATAAAAATGGGACACCTTTGGCATGTCTACTTGTCTAGGACCATCTGTTAAGATAAGCATCTAATCCCCCCATCCCCCCCAACATTCCCAGTTCAGGCTCCCCTACTATTTGTTTTTTCCTCATCCTTTCTTGCTCTCCAGTTCTCTCTTTTCTTATATTCAGGTTTCTCTCTATGGAGGTTCATCATTCACACTTCTACAATTCTTAACTTTTATTAAAATGATAAATATCTTTTACCTAATTACCCGTTTTTTTCTTTTCTTTTTTTGAGGGGGCTGGGGGCGATCAATCACTGTTAAGGTGATGGCAAAGATTGCTTCTAATGCTCCTGCATGTAACATATGTCTGAGATTTGTGCTATATTTCTGTACAGCGGTAATATTGCAAAATTAGTTTAAAATTATACAGTAGGTAATACTGTATGGGATAAAACTCCTGTAAAAGGAGATTTCAGAATTGCATGTGTTGTATATTAATCATGTAAACAAATTTTAGATAATGCTAGGAGTGTAAGAAAGAAATAGTCTGTTATGGTTTGATTTTCCCTACCACAATCAAGCCCTTCATATACAGGACTTGAACAGATAAACATAAAAAATGTCACATAAGCAAAAAAATTAATAAAATTAAATGTGAATGCAGTGATAAATTTCACTTACAGTATAGAATGCCTGCAGTCTCAACTAAAAGATGACATATGACAATGTATTTTCACAAAATAAGTATTTTTTTAGTAAAACTAATTTAATATAATGTGATGTGTTTTTTTTTCTATGCTTATGAAAGGTATACTTTAAAAAACTCTATGCACTACAGATCATTTTAGTGGTTATGGTGGCATGACTACGGGCACGAATATTTGTGTACAATTTGACAATTAACAGGGCTCTGCCTGGCACCCAAAGTCCACAGACACATCACTACAATGAGCAAGGACAGATATAGACTTCAATTTTATATTGTTGGATAAGCTTTCCAAATTATTTAATATTTTTGGATAAACATTTAAAATGATTTTTTTAAAACATTATAAAATATATTTTTAGAAAATATAAAAAAAAAAAATATAAAAAAAAAAAAACTGTCATAACATCAAACACCAAAAATATAAAATAAAAAAGCCTATCCTACAATATTAAAAATAGAGACTGTGGTTTGTAATCTGCCCATTTAAATGACCTAGTTGACCTAGTTTGTATGGAAGTGTCCTGGATCTAAGAGCAAATGTGATTGTGCATTTGTTTCTACTGTGGTTTACTCTCAGGGCCAGGGGGGAGTGCCCCTTGCATGGGGACAGTCATGAAAGGCCAAGTGTGGTCCCATTAGAGTCAGTTCACTTCAACCTCAACAAACAGCCTCGTCTCGCGATTGTAGGGAACAGCTATACCAGCTTTGGATTGCTATACTGGTTATAATGACTAGCTCTTGTAAGAGCTACACAGCTATACCTGCTAGACTCTCTGGAGTAGGAGAGGTCCACCTACTGGAAGCTGGATCCAGGGCTTGGGTGGGTGAAGGACAGCAAGACCCCAGCCAAGCTATGGCGGCTAAGGGACTACGGTGCTTATGGTGTCTGGTGCGGTGCTTATAGTACTCCAGGCTACTAGGAAGCAGCGATTGGCAGAGACACCCAGTTGGGGTACCAGTCGGTCATCACAATACACAATAAAATAAATAAGTAATAAAAAGGCAATCCACTATGTAGTAGTAGTACCCCTCTAACCCTTTTGCGGTTTTCAATTCAGTCTCGTGCACAGCATTTGCTATCAAATATGCTTGTACATTTGTAACTCCCTAGTGTACCTGATCCAAAACCAATGATTCTACTGCAACATTACTGCAATCGGTGAACCTAATGCGCATGTGTGGAGCGTACCGCACACACATACATCCATATGAATAGTGTGAGGACAAATCCAACAGAGATAAACTCTATTAGGGAGCAGGAAGCACCTCTAGTGGCTGTCTGTCTAATACTGCAGTAAATTAAATTACATGGTTAAGTGTACAGGGGCACTGCACCCAAACCCCTTCAATGAGACAGTGGTCTGGGTGCCCGACTGCCCCTTTAACCATTCCAAGGACACAGCCTGTGTACGGTCATTATCCATATTTACCCCTTTTGTGCCTTGATTCCTCAATAGACTTTCATCACCCTATTTTTGTCATCTTTTTTCAGCGACTTTCGTCATTTCATATATACAGAACCATAGTTGTGCCTGTATGATTCACAAAGCCATGGTTCTGCTTGTATGATTCACAGTTAAAAGCTTCTCTGAACACACACAAAGAAAAAAAGTGAGTAAAGTATGCAATCCTGATGACTTCATGTTTCTAAGGAGAATTTGGTATCAGAAACCCGCGATCCAAGCGTGTTTCTTATTGTTCTGCCAGCTCATTTTTAATATAACCAGCCAAAAAATAAAAACATTGTAGAGTGCTGCACAATACGTTCACAATGTATAAGTAACAGTAACAATAATAATCATGAACAGGATAGTGTATGTCATTATCAAAGGTACAGCATGCCAAAATTATGAGACATCATGCTGCTCTCTTCTCTACTATCAGAATAGCTTCTATTAAACAAGAATACAATTATTATGGGAAATAATGGAAATATGGGAACAATGTGACAAATAGTTACATGGCTAGATAGTGCAAGGAACTAAAGATCGGGGAAAAAGACACATTTTGCTGTCAATTCAACTACAACACAATCTACACATGTCAAATTGCTTCTTTTAACAAATACATTACTAGTATTAAGAAGGGAATATATTTGAAAACTAGTTCACTAGATCTGCTATAAAAATCTTCAACAGATTTTGTTACTAATTCAATCAGAATATACAGAAATACGACCAAACTCCAGTTCATCGCTTTATTCTAACAATACTAGCATTGTATAAATGTTCAAAATGTTTGTCTGCTTTGTTTAGGTTTGTCATTTTATGTACATTGATTACATTTATAAAAATAAATAAATGAAAAATAGAGTAAAAAAAAAAAAACAACCACCAAAAACCCAAGAAGTTTTAAAACTTTCACTGGCAGAGTACTGTGCACACCACAGGATATCCGGTTGCAGCCAGGGGAAAATCCATTAGGCTAATCACTGATGGGAAGGGCAGGTAAACAAAAATAAGCAAATAAAACACACACACACACACACACACACACACAAACACTTTAATACCGATCTAAAAAAAAACATAAGATATCAGAAACCTGATTATCACACTACTATCATTCTAACATTCAAACTATGCAAATATTTTCAGCTTCCTAAAAGGGGAGTCAGATTAGGTGGATAGATAAAAATGCATTAATTTATCTCCTTAGTTATTTAATATTGTAGAAGAAGAAAAAAAGCCAAGCACATCTCATTTTACAAATATTAAGAAACATATTAGCACTTAAAGTCAAAGAAACTGAAAGACAACTCAGGAATAACTTACAATTATTATTATTATCATTATCGCCATTTATATAGCGCCAACAGATTTCGTAGCGCTTTACAATATTATTAGAGGGGGTATTTAACTATAAATAGGACAATTACAAGAAAACTTACATAAATGATAGGTTGAAGAGGGCCCTGCTCAAACGAGCTTACAGTCTATAGGAGGTGGGGTAAAAAAACAATCAATCCAGTGCTCTCCCACCTGATTTCTATACCTTAGCCAGTTAAATCTATGCCTTCATGAAGTGGGTAAATGTGGCTTTGGATCCAAAGGTACAAGGTACAACATACATGCCACTGTACAAGTAAAAAGAAATCAAGTTTTTCTTACCTAACAATGATGAAAGAGGTGGTTATACCGGTCTTAACACCGCAAACCACAATGAGCAACAGACACATAGTAGAATGTTACTGAGCATCATTACAAAAGTCCATTGTTTGTTATCTAACACTACAGCATGGATTTTCCTGCTGAGGAGGGTTATCTAAGGATGTTCCTGTGTACCAAGCTGTGCAGGGCAGTCAGCCAAGTAGAAAAACTACTATGCTACACTGCACTGAGGCCAGAAAAAAAATGTAAGGTGCTGGGAGGCAGATGGTACATATCAGATGGCATTAGTAACTAGGCAATACGTTAACGATAACATGTTCCCCTTAAAAAAATAAATTGTAAACAAACCTGGTTCTTTATACTGGATACAATGGTGGCTATAATACTTTATGCCATCTACATCAGGGTGGGTGTAGTGAAAATGTAAACTTTTACCATAGGTTTGAAGGAAGAAGAGATCAGTGGCTTCTAATACTTCCCACTCCCTTAATGGGAGAGAGTCAAGAAAAACTAAATTGCTATGACTGAATCCTGCATCTCTGAGACCCTCAGTGATCTATCCTTAGGTTCATTAGTGCCTGATAATTTGTAAAGCCATCTTTATAAAGAGTTTCTATGGCAATGAGTGTTACACTCAAGGATCAAAGTATATGGGTTAAAACTTCTAATATGGACAATTTATAATATCTGATACCCTTTGAAATAAATAAACAGCGGGATAGTCCCTGGTTAATAGCAAACATGTCACATTTATTTATAACCAGTTCTTTGAAAAGAAACCATGCTAATCAACAGGCAACATCAGCCCAGCTCACATTCCCGATTCCACTTTTAGTACTTTAACACTCTGCAAACAGGAAGTAAGAAGCCAGTGAGATAGTAGAAATGTTTTCCTAGAAAGTACATCCTCTCTGGGTGTGCATTCTAAAGCTTAAGAAAAACACTTGTATGTGTTTGTGTATATATTTTTATTCAATATGTAATGGTATAAGTGTGTCCTACAGACTGTAAGCTTGTTTGAGCAGGGTCCTCTTCAACATATTGTTCCTGTAAGTTTTCTTGTAATTGTCCTGTAATTGTCCTTATAGGTAAATACCCCTCTAATAATATTGTAAAGCGCTACGGAATCTGTTGGCACTATATAAATGGCAATAATAATAATTACAAACTAAAATTAGACAGTCAGTTTTTTGTTTTTTTTTACTAAAGTGAGAATTGTCAGGACTTCAAAGTGAAGGCCAGAATAGATTTCAGTTCAACTACTTTGGTAAAAAAACCGTGCAATTTGCTTTAAAATCTAACAATTCTTACTTTAAGCCCCCCAGCCCGAACCCAAAATTGGCATCCCGAGAAGCAGGACACCAGTTGGAGCTGGGTGAAGGTGGAGGGTCAGTGATGCAATCGCATTACTGACTCTATACAAATAAGTGGACCCGCCATAAAGCAGGCCAGCCTACGGAGGGCTATTTCAGTGCTTTCTGCAGGGTCTTAGAACCCTGAGTATAACACAAGCACATCTAATAATCAAAAAGTGGTACACCAGGGAACAAAGTCGGGACTGCAGGACAAAACCTGAAAATCATGATCAGCACACCAACATTGGGATGGTTGGGAGTCATGCTTTAATGAATAACACCAAATGATGGTCTTGCTTCTCATCTTCAACACAAAATAAACAAACACACAACTTTTATCCCAGGGTATAAAATCCAGATGAGATTTGGATATGGGTAGGTATGTAGAATAAACTAAGGTCATTCACTCAACAAAATAATACAAAGAAATTAAATAAAAAATAAATAAATGTAGAAAAAAAAAAAAAAAAAAAAAGAGAAGATCTTCAGTGAATCAGCATTATATATCAATCTGTACAACACTAACAACTATTTTTGGGTCTTTTTCCCAGCTTGACTATCGCAGCCTAAAAGGTCACATTTCCTTGTTTACTAAATAATTATTCTAGTTTCCCAGTTGCTGATCCAATGTTTTTGCACTCTAGGTATGCCTCTGTTTTGTTTTGGTTTTATTTTCCATGTAAGTTGCCAACCAAAATTCAAGGATACATGGAAATGCTGATGCCAAATATGCAAAAGGTCTATTTACTATGTGACAAGACAGCAGCTGGATAACTTTTGGTTGTCCAAGTTCAGCTGATATAAAACCCATTTGGCCATTCACAAAAGGTAAATGTACACATTCATTCATCTGCTATTTGATAAACTTTTAAAACCAGCCAAACCTTTATACAATTTGTGAAAAGCAAAAATTTGCTAAAAGCTGAACTGCAACCGAATCCCATTTATTTGTTTGATCCAGACGAAGGGAACTGCACCTGTACTCTTTACACTCTCCATTACCCTTTGATGATATCCCAAAACCAGACATCCCAAGACTCCTGGTAGGTCTAGGAGACTCCCGGACACCATGTGTAATATCCCGTAAATCACACACACAATCTGACATACAATGTGTGTTTAATTTCCAGGATATTACACACTTAAAATGCATTCAGTAGTTGTCCCACCAATCCCCTATGGAATACTCACCCGATGGGTGTTATTTCTAAGCAGGGGTCCAGGCGGGTGCCCGGCCCTTTAATAGCCTCACCGGGCCCCAGTAGTTTTTGCCGGCTGAGAGGAAGTGGTAAACCCTGTCACTTCCTCCCAGGTAAAGAGACAGCCGTGTGGGAGGGAGGAGGAGGAGGCAACAGCACCACAAGCAGCATAGAGAGGCTGGAGTGTGTCAGATTGTGTGTGTATCTGTGTGTATGTGCCAGTGTGTATGTTTGTGTGTATGTACCAGTGTGAGCATCTGTGTTCCGATGTATGTGTCAGTGTGTTTATGTGCCAGTGTGCGCAACTGTGTGTCAAGTTGTGTATATCTGTGTGTGTGTTAGGTTGCGCACTCGCGGGGAGGGGTGTGCATGGGGGCAGCCACGTCCCTAAAATGAGGTTATGCAAGTTGGGATGTTTAGCAGAGTATGCTGTATTATATGTGGCATTTAGTCAGTAGGGCCTTCAGTATGTGTTACTACTATTATTTTATATATATATATATATATATATATCTTATTCAAACTTTGGGAAAAATATATCTGCTATATCAATCTCCAAAATGTGTTTTTTTTTTTTTTTGAGAAGGTTAATTTAACTGAACTGGGATGTCACTATTGTGTTTTGATGTTCTGTTTTCAAGCAGATCTATTGTGCATGTACAATCTTCTCTTTTACGTGTAAAACTATAGGGGAGTTATGGGAAATGTACAGCTGTGTGTTTTCTGCTACGATTTGCAGGAAACATGTAGCTGAATATTTTCTGATAGGTGTCAACATGAAGTGAAGAAGTGGCGTGAAACCTATTTACAGGACCTGACTGGGAAAAAAAATCAGGCCCGGGCATTTTTCAATCAGAGCGGCCCCCTAATAAGGGGGCGGGGCCAGAGAGGGTGTGTTTTGGCATCACTAATGACAAGCACGCCCCCTCTCAAAGTGAGCATGTTGGTTCAATGCGCAGAGCCCCGCTGAAGAGCTCTGGCATTAGAAAAAGCCCCTGAATTTGAACTGCGCAGCGCAAGCAAATTTAATAACATGCTTGCGCTGTCTTTGCTTTTAAATTGTCTCTGGTGTCTCCACAAGTGGGATACCAGAGGACAAAAGGGCCAGGAAAGTGTATGGTGCATGTGTTTGGAGCCTGCTTGTGAGATTGCGTGTGTGTAAAGTGTGGTGTGGTATTGTGTAAATAGGTTTCAATTTCATTTGTGTTTGTGGTGTAATATGTGTGGCTAGGGGCTGTAGAGAGTGTGTGGATAGGGGACAGTGTTATACAACATTCTCTAAACACACCCTCTCTACAGCCTGTATGCACACACTCGCTACATCCCTTATGGGTTTGCTGACAAGGAATGTAGTGTGTGTGTGTGTGTAGGTGGTGCAGTGTGTGTGTGTGTAGGAGATCTAGTGTGTAAAGGACCCAGAGTATGTATAGAGGATTAAGAGTGCATATAGGGTAAGGGATCTAGCGTGTATCTGGAGCGTAATGTGTGTAGTGGTGCAGTGTGAGGGGTGCTGTAGTGTGTGTGTATATATATATATATATATATATATATATATATATATTGTATGTGTGAGGGGCGCAGTGTGTGTGTGTATATGCAAGAGGGATACTGTGTGTGAGGGTGTTTTTATCTGCCGTCACATTCTAGGTTTCTAATTTTCTTTGTCTGTTAACTCACTGAGGGTTAACTCGACACCGATACAAACTAATTAACAAGTCCTCTGGAGTGCTCGTTTCATCATTTCTTATATAATATATATATATATTATATATTATATATTATATATATGTGTGTGTGAACGAGGGTGCTCTCTGTGAGTGAGGGTGCTGTGTGTGTCTGGGGGGGGCTGTGTGTGTGAGTGAATGTATTGTTTATTTAAATTTAAATATATTTTATTAATAATAATAATAATAATATATATATATATATATATATATATATATATATATATATATATATATATATATATATATATATATATATATATATTTTATTCCCCCCCCCTCCCTTTTTACCTTTAGCCTGAGAGGGGGTGGGAAGCCGGGTTTCCATGAGGGGGAGCCGTGCTGCCATGGAGGGTGCTACCTTCCCTGGTGGTCCTAGTGGTGAGAGTGAACTCTAGCCTGCAGGCTAGAGTTCACCCTCGCAAGAGCTGAGTGTTGCCGTGGTAACCGCAGCAACGCTCAGAATCCCGCGAGAGGACCCGGCGGAGCTGCTGGCTAGAGCTCAACTGGGTCCTCTCCTGCCTCTCCTTCACTCCCCAGCTGGCGGCCACTTAGAATTGCCTGTGGGCCGGTGAGGGAGATCTTTGATCTCCCCACTGGCCCATGAGGGCACACAGCAGGGCCGGCGCTCTGATAGCGCTGGCCCTGCAGGGGCTGGCCGTGGAGATCCTGTGATCTCCCGTCGGCCCGTGCCTACCGGGCATTTGCCCGTTGTGCCCGATTGCCAGTCCGGGCCTGCCTATTTTAACCAAACTATCAATTTGTATTAACTACAGGAAACATTGGACTTAAAACCTAATAAGAACATCTAAGCATTGGTAGCTACACGTGCAAACTGAGATATTCTTCCAATGTTCCAAGCTGATTGGGTGATTTCATGATGGGACCACACTGGATTTGGAGAGAACTTATGTACAATTTCTGTTTCGGTTCTTACCCCTCAATGAAATGTTCTGGGTGCAGCAACATTGTAGTTTTAACCCTGCAATGTAAAACTCTTGCCGACAGCCACTAGAGGAGCTTCCTGAACCACAATAGAATAAAATTTGGTCATGTAACCAAAGGATTCTCACAGTAAAATATTAAATTCAATGCTTTCCTATGAAAAGCACGTGGGTGCGTCATGGTGTACGCAACAAAAACGCATCAGTCCCTGATTTTCCTTTACGAGAAGCACTGGATTTGATTAGCACAGAAAGTGCTGGATGACAATGTAGGTGGAAGCATGGGCAGCAGCACCAAGGGAGTCTCATTAATAACAAACAGGCCCATCTAAAGTGTGAAGAAAAGCCATGATATTGTCCACATATAAAACATAGGTTGTAGGTGAATAAATGTTAAAACCAAACTGACTAGCTGAAGCTTATTTAGTCAAGGAGTGTGCTAGCAGTTAGCATGCCCAGGCACAATTAATTATTAAAAAGAAAGAGCCCATTTAACAATCAAGTGGAAAAAGAAAGCCAGTGCAATAACCCACAAGTCAGGCACTCACACCCTCCTGATCAAGGGGTACTAGATACAAGGGGTATAAAAATTGTCATGACGACCAGTAACCCTGCATCAATTAAAAAAAAAAAAAAAAAACACATGAAAAACATTTTTAAGCTGGACACCTCCACTGGCCAAGCATGAAAGGGAGACATTATGAGGCCGGATGGGCTTTCTGCTACACCACATTGATCATCAAAAACATGACGACCCAACAGCATGTCTCACAGAATTCCCTTGGGGGCTTCCAAGTCCCTTTGAGCCTCTCCAGTGTAGGTTCACCCACACCACGGGCACCAACACTCTCTATAGGCATATAGTATCCACTCCGGACGACCACCAGAGTCCTCAACCAGCCACCTCTCCACACTAGCCAGAAAGGCCCCATCTGGCCAGCCATAGCTTCGTCAGACGTCCCAGCACCCATGGAAGCGGGTTTCAAAGCATGGAGTAAACAGTCACCCAGGTTCCCTCAAACCCTAGGTGGCAAGGGTGACTTGGGGCATAACAGGGAGCACTAAAGGAACATAACAGTTTGAGAGGTATCTATAATAGGGAAAACATGAAGTCAGTTGAGAAATATAGTAAAGTCCTGTGGGCAAATAATGTTTATGGCAATAAAGGATCCAGCTCCATCGAAAAGGGTAAATAGCCATGCAGGGGATCCCTACAGACCAATAAGAAGGCCATAAGCAATAAGGTTGGTCAGGATGAAGGGCAGGGCTTGCAAAGGCTTCAGACACAAGATCTGCAGCTATTACAAGCAAATTGAAATATACCCCAGTGAAAATAATAATAAAAAATAAATCAATGCATGCATGTTTTCAATGGGTAATATCTACTAAATATTTTAACATTAACATATAAAAAGACAGTGAAAGCTGCTTACTTTGGAACAAAAACATATTCTACGCTAACAAAGTTGCATTCTTGCACTTCTCATATATTGGAGTGACAGACTGAACTGAAAAAGTGCCAAAATTGAACAGGAAAATAATACGTCGCTAGAGGCTCAGTAAGAAATATTTTGGCACAAAAAGAAGGAATAAAAAGGTGCAAAGGAGAATAGCTCCAAAAAAGGGACTTTTTTTTTAAAGACACTTTATACACAACCCTAATATCTCCTGAATAGGAGTTCACATTTTACTTTAAACATAGGAACTGCAATATTTGCCAAGCTGTGTACCACAAACTTGTTTTGGGATTTTTGTAATATCAAATTGTAATATGTTCTTTCCTTGTAAAAATAATTCAACAGAAGACACAGATCACATAGGAGGAACAGTCAAAGCACAAGTCGGACTGCACTTCAGCATGTCCAAATATGCAGGATATTTTGTCTAGTGACTTGTGCTGCCTGATCAGAATATATCATTATTTTCCTATCCATGACAACGCTTTTTTGATTACAGACATTTTTCAAACACCCTCATATAGTTAATTCAGAGCACATCAAATATTACAACATATTTAAATGATCACTTTAAGCAACATAAATGCAGCACCTCCCGCCAATACTGCTTATAGCAGAGCTCTAAAAATCCCATTTGTTGGCCCATTCAGCCAGAGGTGGAGCAGAGCAGCTAGATGACTGAAGCCCCACTGGACCCCAGAGATGGCCAAATTACTCAAGCTCCAGGTAGGGAGGCTGGGTGGTCACCTTAATGTGTGTTGTTATTGCAGGGACAGTGAATGTGAGTGTGTGTGTCAATGAGTGTGAGTGTGTCAGTGAGTGAATGTGTGTTTAGGTGACTGGTCCCCCTTCAATCACACGTGCAAGGGTTTTTTACTCACCTTTTTCCCCCCACGCTGTGCTGGTCTGGCCGCAGCCTGCCCTGTCTCCATTACTGTGATCATCAATCTTGAGGATCTCAGCCAATCCAATGCTTTCCCAAAGGAAAGCATTAGGAGGCGATTGTGCATGTGTGGCAAAATGCCAAGCTGCGCCAATCAGCATCTCCTCAGAAATTAATGCCTCTCTATGGGGAACATTCAGCGCCTCCATGCATAGCGTGGAGATGCTAAACGTAGGTGCTGCATACTGTGCAGCAATGACCTAGGACGCACTCTACAGGTCGTCTTAGTGACTTATACTAGAAGTGTTACTAGGCAACAATCTAAATACTGCCTTTTCTCTAAAAAGGCAAGGTTTACATTATAAAGTGTGGAGGGACAGGTTATAGACACGAGAAGAACTACATTAAGCTGTAGTGGTTCTAGTGACTATAGTGTCGCTTTAAGAATTTTATTTTTTATAATGAAAAACCTGGCCTAACTTATTTTGCTGGCTCCTAGATTCAAAGCAGATTTGTCAAGCCCTGGCTTATAGTATTCCACACCTTAACCCCTTAAGGACACATGACGTGTGCAGTGGTGTATCTTGGTTTTGTGCTGCCCTAGGCAGGACAAAACTCAGACACCCCCCCACCCCCCCCCGCGCGCGCCACCCCCACCTAACCCTTCCCCCCTGCCCCGCCTTCTAAATACACACACATTCACTGACAGATACGCATACACTAGCTAACAGACAAACACAGTCAGACACACACAGTCGGACACACACACAATAACAAACACACACAGTCGGACACACACACTAACAAATACACACAGTCGGACACACACACATTAACAGACACACACACTAACAAACACACACAGTCGGACACATACACTAACAAACACACACAGTCGGACACACACACACTAACAAACACACAGTCGGACACACACACTAACAAACACACACAGTCGGACACACACACAATAACAAACACACACAGTCGGACACACACACACTAACAGACACACACAGTGAGACACACACACTAACAAACACACACAGTCGGACACACACACACTAACAGACACACACAGTGAGACACACACACTAACAGACACACACTGTCGGACACACAGTCAGACACACACACAGTCAGACACACACACAGTCAGACACACACACTAACAGACACACACACTAACAGACACACACACTAACAGACACACACACTAACAGACACACACACACACTAACACACACACTAACAGACACACTAACAGACACACACACACACTAACAGACACACACACACACACACTAACAGACACACACACACTAGCAGACACACACACACACACTAACAGACACACACACACTAACAGACACACACACACACACTAACAGACACACACACACACTATCAGACACACACAGTCAGAGACACACACACACACATTAACACATTTTTTTTTTTAATTTACTCCCCCCCCCCCCAGCCTCCTTACCTTTGGGAATGCTGGGGGTGGGGGGGTTCTCCCATTCCCTGGTGGTCCAGTGGCTGTAGGGCGGCACTGGCGGGCAGGCTGGGCGGCCGGCGAGGGAGCTCTTCCCCTGAGCTCTCTGCTCAGCTCCCTCGCGCGCCGCCCGCAGAGTGAGACTGGGAGCCGGAATATGACGTCATATTCCGGCTCCGCCTCCCAGCCTCACTCTGCGGGCGGCGCGCGAGGGAGCTGAGCAGAGAGCTCAGGGGAAGAGCTCCCTCGCCGGCCGCCCAGCAACCAGCCCAGCATGTCTGTTAGCCGCAAGGCTAACAAGACATTTGCCTTGGGCATTTGGGGGCGGCGTTTTTTGCCGCCCCCTGGAAAATGCCGCCCAAGGCAAATGCCTTGTTTGCCTCGCGGCTAATACGCCCCTGGACGTGTGTGGCATGTCAAGATTCCCTTTTATTCCAGAAGTTTGGTCCTTAAGGGGTTAAAGCAGAGGTAGTCAAATGAAGATTCCCAGAGGTTGTTGAATTACACCACTAAAATGAACCAACCATTCCTTAACGGACATCACTGTTGTATGTATCTGTTCTATGCCAGCATCAGAACTTAGACTACACTGTGCTTCTGGAAAGTAATATGATTAGTGGTTAAATATGTAATTGAAATCAACAATAGGTAAAGTGATAAGATAACTTTATGCTAATGGTGCTAAAATTAGTGTGTGACACCATCAGCTTCCCAGCTGTCCAGGGCGGAAGGTCTAGCATAGGGTAAACACCTAGAACAGAGATAAGCAGGACTTGCTCTAAATCACCAGTATGGAAATCATTCAGCTCATCTTGCACAGTTACAGTACGGCTTAACAAGACAATTCAAACACATACAGATGTAGAATTTCCATTATTAATGAATTAATGTGCCCGGTTAAGGTAACGTTTTTGTGCCATAAACAGAGAAACATCACCTTGTAAATAGAGAAATGGAAGCATAAAAAAAGTAAATTCTATGTGGGTTTATACCATGTCGGCCAGTGATGCAGCTAGATACATATTTAAAGGAACACTATAGTCACCTAACAACTTTAGCTTAATGAAGCAGTTTTGGTATATACATTATGCCTCTCAGGTTTCACTGCGCAATCCACTACCATTTAGGAGTTAAATCACTTTTTTTCTGTTTATTAAGCACTTGCCACTTGCTCTGTAATATGAACTTTAATCACAAACAGGAGGCTCTTGCAGGGTCTAACAAGCCATTAACATAGCAGGGGATACGAAAATCTAAATTAAACAGAACTTGCAATAAAGGAAGGATAAACATTAGATGGCTCTTTACAGGAAGTGTTTAGGAAGGCTGTACAAGTCACATGCAGGGAGGTGTGACTAGGGTTCATAAACAAAGGGATTTAACTCCTAAATGGCAGAGAATTAAACACAGAGACTGCAGGGGCATGATCTATACACCAAAACTGTTTCATTAAGCTAAAGTTGCTTTGGTGACTTAGTGTCCCTTTAACCCCTTAAGGACACATGACATGTGTGACATGTCCAGGATTCCCTTTTATTCCAGAAGTTTGGTCCTTAAGGGGTTAAAGATTTGTATGTCATTTTACAACTGATGAGACCACTGTTACCACTCTAAAATCGCAAGTATACTTCTATCTGTAAAACCTGATCTAAATAGAAGACTCAAAAATACCCTAACAACAAAAATATACCATATTTATTATTGGCATGTTTTCAAAGTCCTTTTATTTTTCACATCTCACAAATACATATTTCTGAAATATAGGGTTGAGTAATCCTAATAATAACAATCATTCTGAAAAGTATCAGTTCCTCTTTCAGGGTCAAGTACTAAAACCACTTCAGCTTATTAAACTGGTTATGATGTAAAAGTCCAGTTCCTTCAGTATTTTGGCTATAAATGCTGAGCTTCATCAAGATGAAAAGAGCTGCTATTTTGAGGGAATCTCTCTCAACATTTAGTTGCCCCAGAATAGCACCTGTATTAACTCGATAAATCTCACCCTGATTTTACATATGGAGATTATTTTTTTACCTTTTCCCATAGTGCCTCCCCGCCTCAATTCTTCAGTTGGCAGGAACAATAGATTTTCCCTCCAAGACATATACATTCTGCCTGTAGTTTGACATCCGCATATAAAGCATGCCAAACTAGAAGAGAGATCTTTAGAATTTTGTTTTGAAGGCATTTTCTCCTGATCGGTTTCAGAAATCTCTATAAGACACACTGAATTGATAAAAGTCTCCCATGTGCAACTCATTTGCAAATATTGACTTTGAGAAGCCTTTTACTGACATTGCCCAGCATGAACTAGGAAATTAGTGCAGGGCAAAATGAGGTGGTGATAATCGTTAGTAAGAGACGCCATTTCTGACACTTGTTTCTAGTTAGCAAGGTTTTAACCCCTTCAGGACCGGCCTGTTTTTGCGATGTTGTACGTTAAGGACCAGGGCTCTTTTAACACTTGTGGCGTTTAGCTGTAATTTTCCTCTCTCTCATTTACTGTTCCCATACAAGTTATATATTGTTTCTTTCAGGACAAAAAGGGCTTTCTTTACATACCATTATTTGTATCATGTCATATAATTTACTTTAAAAAAAAAAAAAAATATGGTGAAAAGTTTAAGAAAAAACAAACACGTTTTTTGACTTTTGCTTGAAAAATCTTTTACTTACCTACGAAAGCTAATGAAAAAACAAACTGCTAAATAGACACCCAGTGTTTACATGCTTTTTATTGCAAGTTATAGGGCTATAAGTACAAATAGTAAACTGCCGTTTCAAAATATATATTTTAAAAATGTATCAGTAGTGACATTGTAACACTATTATCTGTCATAAATCTCTGAATCACACACCACATGTACATATATTTTTAAAGTAGACAAACCAGGGTATTCAATATGAGGCATGTCCAGTCCTTTTTAGAAGCCACTTAGTCACAAACACTGGCCAAAGTTAGCGTTCATATTTGTTTGTGTGTGAAAAAAGTAAAATACTAAATTGAACGCTAATTTTGGCCAGTGTTAGTGACTAAGTGGCTACTAAAAATGACTGGACATACCCCGTTTGCAATACCTTGGGTTGTCTTCTTTTGCAAATGGTATGCCATCATGGGGGTAATTCTCATTCCTGGGCTACCATATGCTCTCAAAGGCAACGTAACCAACCTGGCAATTTTCAATGTAAAAATATAAGACCCTTATATTTGACCCGGTTACTTTCAAAATCGCTATAAAACCTGTACATGGGGGGTATTGTTATACTCGGGAGACTTTGCTGAACACAAATATTAGTGTTTCAAAACAATTATATCATGGGGGCGGAGCCAAGCAGGCAAGCAGCCCAGACGTGTCTGGCCAGAGCTCCCACGTCTGGAGAGGTAAAATGGGGTACAATGCCGGAACACAACCGCTCACAGCCAAAAGACTACAGTACCTCTACTCAGGGGGGGCCACCGACTCGAACGGTGCCCCTCACGAGCCCCTGCGTAGCCAACCTGACAAAACAAGGCTTGCGGCCTACCTGGGACCGAGCCACGGGGAGACAGCCACTCTCCGGGACATCAGCAGTAACCGCAGCGAAACACTTTCTCTCTCCCACCCCCACCCCCGGCGGGTGTTATCCCGGTCACGAGAAAGCAGCTCGTCTCGCCTGTTTCTCCCCACTGCCACAGCGCACACGGACAAGCCACAAAATTCAATATGGTGGCGAGCAGTACTCACTCTTGCTGCCCCAGCCGCAGCCCCCCTGAGCCATAGCGTGCGCAGAAGTCGCAAGCCTCCACGCTCCTCACATCTCCCCAAGGGGTCTAGGAGGAGGCGCGTGAAACCATTGCGGTGGCCAACCATCACCAGCCGCTCTGACCTTCCTGCCTACCGCAACTCACATTACCTATGGCAAAGCGACCCCTTCACCCGCAGCACAACCAGCCTCATATGCATATACTCCAAGCCACATGACCAGAGAAGCGGAGGTGCCAAAGCATCGATCCCCAGCTATCACAGTAAGAGACATACCACAGGACTGGTTGGCTGTCTGGAGCCTCCTGGGAATAGCTCACAAAGGGGACAGATGGGACTCTCTTGGCGTCGGCTGAGGGGTCCACAAGAGTTTCCAGTAGTCTAGCAATTCTCTCACTTTTTGGATAAGCACCACGTTAGCTGCAGCCCTGATATTTAAGTTGTTCTATGCTTTGACTACAGGGCTACAAAAATCTACCCAGTGGAATATTCTTCTTGTTATCTCATATAGCTCTATCCTACACCTCCTCTTACTCTCTCCTCGTTCAATCTCACAGAATGGTGCTCCTACTGTCTTCATATGTTTACTCTTCATTGATTTAAAATGTGCACAGTTATTCATGTCAAACAATTGTCTTTATACTTTACACTACTATCGAAACACTGGCATCGAAACACTGGCAACAGCTGTTGTGGCATAGCTAGCTTATATGGAATATAACCTGTCATTAAATATTCCTTATAATACAGCCAGTTAGAATAACCAGACCGCTGTTACATTACTCCATTTTGAAATATTGACCATTCTGTTTATTGTTCAGCTTGATTTTACTTTTAAAAATTGTGCAGTTACTTCATATACCATGTCAAAACTATATCTAACCTGTAACATGAATCGCTTGCTACTTCTGTTGTGGTATTCGCAAGCCTATGTGTAACCACATGCACAACAAAAATAAAGAATAAAAAAAAAAAAACAGTTACCGTATATACTCGAGTATAAGCCGACCCGAATATAAGCCGAGGCCCCTAATTTTACCCCAAAAAACTGGGAAAACTTATTGACTCGAGTATAAGACTAGGGTGGAAAATGCAGCAGCTACTGGTAAATTTCTAAATAAAATTAGATCCTAAAAAAGTTATATTAACTGAATATTTATTTACAGTGTGTGTATATAATGAATGCAGTGTGTGTGTGTGTATGAATGCTGTGTGTGTATGCAGTGTGTGTATGAATGCAGTGTGTATATAATGAATGGAGTGCAGTGTGTGTATATGAGTGCAGTGTGTGTATGAGTGCAGTGTGTGTATGAGTGCAGTGTGTGTATGAGTGCAGTGCAGTGTGTGTATGCAGTGTGTATATAATGAATGCAGTGTGTGAGTGCAGTGTGTATATAATGAATGCAGTGCAGTGTGAATGCAGTGTGTGTGTATGAGTGCAGTGTGTATGTATGAGTGCAGTGTGTGTGTGTATGAATGCAGTGTGTATATAATGAATGGAGTGCAGTGTGTGTATATGAGTGCAGTGTGTGTATAATGAATGCAGTGCAGTGTGTGTATATGAGTGCAGTGTGTATATGAGTGCAGTGTGTGTATAATGAGTGCAGTGTGTATATAATGAGTGCAGTGTGTGTATGAGTGCAGTGTGAATGCAGTGTGTGTATGAATGCAGTGTGTGTATATAATGAATGCAGTGCAGTGTGTGTATGAGTGTGTATGAATGCAGTGTGTGTGAGTGCAGTGTGTGTGTGTGTGTGTGTGTGTGTGAGTGAGAGTGCAGAGCATTGGTGGGGGTGGGCATTTTATTAATTATTATTTAATTATTATTATTGTAATATATATTTTTTTAATGTTATTATTTTTTTAATGTTATTATTTTTTTATTTTATTATTATTATTTTTTTTCGTCCCCCCTCCCTGCTTGTTAGCTGGCCAGGGAGGGGGGCTCTCACTCCCTGGTGGTCCAGTGGATGGGCTGTAGGAGGGGGGCTGTCAGGAAGCGGTAACTTACCTTCACCGCAGCTCCTGTCAGCTCCCTTCTCTCTCCTCCGTCCGTGCAGCTCCCAGGTCAGCTTCCTCTGCAACTCTCGCGGGCGCGCGGAACGTTGCCACGGTAACCCGTGGCAATGCTCTGACCCCGCGGCTCTCGCGAGAGTTGCAGAGGAAGCTGACCTGGGAGCTGCACGGACGGAGGAGAGAGAAGGGAGCTGACAGGAGCTGACAGGAGCTGCGGTGAAGGTAAGTTACAGCTTCCTGACAGCCCCCGGTCCTTGTCTGTATTATGGCAATGAAAATTGCCATAATACAGACAACTGACTCGAGTATAAGACGAGTGAGTGTTTTTCAGCACAAAAAATGTGCTGAAAAACTCGTCTTATACTCGAGTATATACGGTATATCATCAGTAAAAGTGATGTTTGGGTGTGAAAAATGCAAAAAAGGGGGGCGGAGCCTGACTGCCTAACAGAGCAGAAGCAAGGTACACGAGCTCCTGCAGAACGGGCAGGAAAAAAGGCATATTCGGGGGCTAATTAGCCCAAAGACCCACCAGGGAGCATCACCCACGTCGGGGGTGCACCCCTGAACAAAACAAGACCTTTTTAGAGCCCATCGGAGCTCGGAAAGCGGGACACCAAGCGCGACCTACAGAAACCGGAGCCGGGGAGAGGCGGCCGCTCTCTCTGACACCAGACCCCCTAAGCGAATTAGCAAGTCTCCAAACCCCCCCTTTGGACCGGTGGGGGATATCCCGGCCCCTACTGGACAGGCGGACCAGGCAAGCTGACCAGCCTTTTGGCTACATCACCTGGAGAAACGCCAGATTTTACACAAGATGGCCACTATGCACGAACCTGTGGACAATACTTTGTCATCGTGGAGTGTCCTGCAACCGAGCAGCCAGAGTGATCGCCTTATGGATCCACCCAGTGACTAGCAGACGCCATTACAGATACCCACTACAAGCGTTCAGGAAGGCCATGCGGCCACAAGGGCACCAAAAATCACCCTGGCGGAATAAAGCGCAAAGCTACCAGGGCTAACGCAATCGCTCCCATACACACAGCAGTTGGACCAACGAGCAACCCCTGCAGCCACACTACCTACCCAAACAAAGAACCTCGGACCAAAGAAGCACATATCTACACCCAGAGCATATGGCCGAACACCGCATGGCTCTACAAAAGGACGCTTCCCACAGAAACACCAAAGAGGGAATTAAACCCAAGGGTTCCACTGAGCAAAGCGCTCTGCATGGACACAGCAAGTACATGCTAATGATACCCGAGACAGGCATAGGCTGAAGGCCTCCTTACTTGCAATACACAGCCCCCAACCTGGGCCCAAAGCTGTGGTTCACATAATCTCCCTCCCTGGAACCACAGGCTAAATATATTACATATGCACTCTGTACCTTTATTTCACCAACTCTGGCGATATTTAGACATCTGCCTGACCACCCAGTGGAACCTTGTTTCACATAGATGGGGATGCAGTAACACATCCTGTCTGTTTTTTAAAGTTTTCTGCCTTAATCGTTTTGCTTCAGACCCCATCTATCTGCAATGTACCTAAACGTGTGTTTCATAGTGAATACAATATTTAAGCATGACATAATATAATGTTCAAGCATGACCTCATATATACTAGTTAAGCATGATACATTACTCAGACTAGCATAGTTACTCTGCAGCTTCACAGTTGCCAACCTAATCGACGGGACATGTTAGACATGGCATAACGCATTACTAATTAAGCAAGGTAGCATTGCAGTCTCACTGTTGTTGTTCAATGTGCATGTTAACACACTATTTAAGCATGACAGTATATGTTTAAGCATGACCTCATATATACTAGCTAAACGTAATGCATCTCTCAGACTAGCATAGTTACAATGCAGCCTCACAGTTGCCGACCTAATCGACAGGACATGTTGGACATGACCCAACACATTACAAATTCAGCAAGGTAGCATTGCAGTCTCACTGTTGTTATTGAAATTTTTTACTGACCTAAGCGACAAGATATAAGTAATCAAACTTGTATGCAACGAATTGTATTAATAGTTACTAAATAACACAAAAAATTGTGCATGTTTCTCTTAAACCCCAATGTAACCTATAAATGTGAAACTCTGGAGGATTGCCTTTGGGGTACCTCACAAGCGACTGTTACTTATCTATGCACACAAAAAATAAAGAATAAAAAAAAATGCAAAAAAAAATAACTTTCACTGACAATATCATCGCTGTGATAGGTTTTGAATCACTAATATTTGTGTTCAGCAAACTCTCCCAAGTAAAACCGTACCCCCCCTCATGTACAGGTTTCAGGGTGTCATAGAAAATTACAGGGTAAAATACAGTGCTAGCAAACTAAATTCTCTGGACCTTCAGCCTGGGTTGTCAGGCAGGTCCCTCAAATTGCAATCAATAAAATTACTTAATTATGTAAAAATATTACATAAATTAGCACAAAAGAATTTAAATAATATATGCATATTTGTATATTTAAAGTCTACGTGTTTATTTATATAATTTTGTATATAGACATTTGTATATTTCGTATTATTTTTATTTATTTATATATACACAATTTCATTCTAAGTGTATTTTGATATAAATATTTATATATATATATTAATATCAAAATACAGTTAAAAAAATTATATCTATATGAAATTTTATTCTAAGTTTTATTATTTAAATTTTTTTTTATTTACTTATTATTTGTATATATATATATATATATATATATATATATATATATATATAGATATAGATATACACACACACACACACACACACACACACACACGTGTGTAATTTAATACGTGTATTTTTATATTAATATAAAAATACACTTAGTATGACATTATATATGATATATAGACAATATATATCATACACACACACACATATATTATTATTTTTTTAAATTAACATTAACTTTTGTTTAGTTTTTTTTTACACTTGCAGGGAGACTGCAGTCCCCCTGCAGGCAGACACTTGGACACCTATTGTTAGCATGTGACCACTCTGTTGAGCGATCACATGGCCTCGGGGTACTAATTCGCCGCGGGGAGACTGTCTGGCCTGCAGGCAGTCTCCCCACACCGGGAGCAACGGCGATCGGGTAAGTACATATTACCGTTGTGACGGTTCTGGACCGTCACCAGTCCTCAACAGTAAAATACCAAAGACGGTCCTGAACAGTCGACGGTCGTGAAGGGGTTAAAGGCACACAAGCAAAAAACAAAACATTTGTAAACTTCGTTTTGAAATTTTATCATTAATGACTTAGAGCAGCACTGTTACTGCGTAGGATTTTTTTAATTTATATTTTTTTATTTGAAGTTCTGACATTACATTTTTTTTTATTCTTCTTAGTTTCCTTTAGAAAGATAAGGAAAAAACACTACCCTTTCTTAAGTAGAGCGTCCAATTTTGGCAATGGTCAGAGATGAACCCTCTTAAGGACCACATTTAATTATGTTTGTTTTTCACTTAGAGAGACAAGCAATTTTTGCATTTTTGCTGTGTGTGTTTAGCCACAATTTCCATCTTATTCATTTACTGCATATATACAGTTTTTTTAAATTTAAAGTATTGGTTGTGTAATGTTTACACATATTAAAGTGTTAAACGATTAACTTTTTGCCCTCTTTTTACAGGCCTACCTGAACATCTGTTTCGGCACACCACAACTGACTTATGCACCACTAATATAACTCGGCTTATTGTCCCAGACCACAAATGGAAGGCTGGGGAGGGATTATTCCAGCCTACAAATTCACAGGCTGACCCTTCCCCTAGGCTGACACTGTCTGGTTTAGCTACCCACCACTCCCTTTATCAAGCCATTTAAACTGGTGGGCCCTCTTTTTACAGGCCTACCTGAACATCGGTTTCAGCACACCACAACTGATGTATGGACTATATATAAAACTTTTTTTTTCTTTTTTTTTTACTTCACAGCTTTGTCAATAATATTGTGTACATAATTAGTGCAGCTTAAGAAAAGTAATTCAAAATAGAAAATATGCCCTTGTTTACAGAGTATATAAAATGTCTAAGAGTTCACTTTATTTCAGTTTGGTAATTACAGGTTTTTACAGCTCACAAAATACAAGGAGTAAAATAAAATGTCAGTGTGGAGCAATTTTACAATTTGTTAAGTTTGTCTTGTAACTTTAATAGCCATCACAGAAAAGAATATTGCCACACAAAAGTATATATAGTTATATAAAGTAGACATCATAAGCCATTTACCTGAAGGTGTTTTGACACTGTTTATGTAGCCATTTAATTTCCAATCTCTGCTAAATATTGTAGTAAAAGTTAGACTTTTTTTTTTTTTTTTTACACACACACACACACACACACACACACACGGTTTTTCATACATACCGTATTTTTCGCTCCATAAGACGCACCACACCATAAGACGCACCTAGTTTTTAGAGGAGAAAACCCAGAAAAAAAAATATTCTGAACAAACGGCCCCATGGTGTTCCTTACCACCCACTCCCCTCTCCCCTCTCCCCTCTCCCGTCCCATAGTAATTGCTACCCCCCCTCCCATTGTCCAATAGTGTTCCCCCCCTCTCCTCATCCCATAGTGTTCCCCCCTCCCCTTCCCCCATAGTATTCTCCCCCCTCCCCATAGTACTCCCCCCTCCCCTTGCCTTGTCCCATAGTGTCCCCCCCTTTCACATAGTATTCTCCCCCCCTCCCCTTCCCTTGTCCCATAGTGTCCCATAATTACTTACCTGTCTTGTAGAGTTGGCCGGCTTAACAGCGCGCACCGCGGTACTGGAACTTCAATTTCAGGTTCTGGTTTCCGGCGGGACTGAAAGGAAGTGTGCACACTGAGTGCGTACTTCCTTTCAGTCCCGCCGGAAACCGGAACCTGAAATTGAAGTTCCAGTACTGCGGTGCGCGCTCAACACCGGCCCACGCTACAAGACAGGTAAGTAAAGCTTCACATTCGCTCCATGAAGACGCACAGACATTTCCCCTCACTTTTGAGGGGGAAAAAAAGTGCGTCTTACGGAGTGAAAAATACGGTATTTCTGTGATGTGTGCTACTACTGTACAAAACCCCATATGTGTTCAGCTTCTACTTTTGAGAACTATACACCCAATGTATGCCTTTGCCACTATTCTGTGACGCTACAGCACCATGTAAGAGCCCTGACTATTTCTGGACTATGGACTATGTTTAATTTTGGGGCATTCTAGTATTTTATTGTTGATATTACCGCACTAAGGCATACCATTTGTTAAAGTAGAAATTACAGGGTCTCTTATATGATGTAAGTTTTTGCCTTAGCATGCTACGATTTTTTATTTTGCGGTTTTTACACACTCATTACAATTTAAGTGGATTTTTCAGATATATACGTGCCACTGTGACCAATTCCACAAAATTATGCTCAGCAATCTCTTCTGAACAAAGCAATACCCCCAATTGTATTTATGTTTGGGTTTTTTTTTAATCTCATGTGCCATTGTAATACAATTCGCTCAACTATGCTCAGCAACATCTCCTAAAAACAACAATTATCCAGTATGTATACCTTTGCAAATTAACAATCCTAATCCCACTCTAAAATCCTTATTCCTAAACCAAACCCCAATTCTAACCCGAATCCTAATCCAAAATC